>NC_084737.1:51186273-51486273 GCF_033978785.1 Entelurus aequoreus
GTCAAGATTATTAATTAGTCGACTATCAAAATAGTCCTTAGTTGCAGCCTTATTGCACAGCAAGGCATGACGAGGACAGGAAAGTGTACAATTGTGGTCAAAACTTTACATACACTTGTAAAGAACATAATGGCATGGCTGTCTTGAGTTTCCAATAATTTCTACAACTCTTATTTTTACGTGATAGAGTGATTGGAGCTATACTTGTTGGTCATAAAAAACATTCATGAAGTTTGGTTCTTTTATGAATTTATTATGGGTCTACTGAAAATGTGACCAAATCTGCTGGGTCAAAAGTATACATACAGCAATGTTAATATTTGGTTACATGTCCTTTGTCAAGTTTCACTGCGATAAGGCGTTTTTCGTAGCCATCCACAAGCTTCTGGTTGAATTTTTTACCACTCCTCTTGACAAAATGGGTGCAGTTCAGGTAAATTGGTTGGTTTTCTAACATGGACTTGTTTCTTCAGCATTGTCCACACGTTTAAGTCAGGACTTTGGGAAGGCTATTCTAAAACATTAATTGTAGCCTGATTTAGCCATTCCTTTACCACTTTTGATGTGTGTTTGGGGTCATTGTCCTGATGGAACACCCAACTGCGCCCAAGACCCAACCTACGGCCTGATGATTTTACGTTTGTGTTGTTGCAAGTGTGGACAGGACGGAGAGATATGTGCGAGTTGGAGATCTGCTGTTTATGCATTAAGGATATTGGGATATTATAATGCCTCCGTTCGCCGTCATAACAAGGACGTGTGGTTTGACATGATGCTTTAATAGCATCAACAATGTTAACATAATTAAATAAATACATTTGTTTATTTGACAGCTATAAGAATAGTTATAGTTAAAGTGAAGGGCATTAAGAGCTGCAAGCAACCTGAATGTAAAAAGGAAGTTGCATGCAGTATTTATTGTTGTAAATAAAACCTTTGTGTAATCCTGGTGGCTTTGTCCTCTATGACACACACACAGCAATCGCTTAACATTGGTGTGTGTGTATCCTCTTAACGCATGTGTTATATAACACATAGATGTTGAATAATGTGTTTGGGTGCCCCTGGTGGTTAAATTGTTTAGTTTTTTCAGTCAGAGCTTTGATCTTTAAACCCATGAAACTGGAACAACCTGAGCTAAGATTGAGATCGTAACCTCGCAGCGGTGGAGCAAAAAACTGAAAGCACGTTTTTCTGTAAACATACAAAAGAAAGTCTGGGGCAGATGTATCGCAAACATTTGTTTATAGCATGTTTGGCTTAGAGACCATAACACAAACACTTTATCAAGCTAATTCCATGCTAACCCGCCATAAAAATAAATAATTGGATACCTGCAATAAGGCCTTGGGCCAGAGCCCATGTGGATAAAAGTGAGGAAAGATAAGGGCATCGATAGCAATAGAGATAAAACAGCGAGACAATAAAAAAAGTAAAAAAAGTAAACTCATGATTAATTCCAAAGAATGTTGTATGGCTGACCTACAAGTCATGACAAAGATAATAAATAAAAATGTTTTTCTTTTATTTGATCTAAAATTAATGGTTTTAAATGATACTGCATACACTGCCTCTTACCCCTAGCAACATTCTAATTCAACTAATATTGTTTTTTTTTTTTAGAGCAGATATAAATTGTACTTTTTATTGATAACATTTTCAAACAACTAAATTAAGAGCTTACTCTGGGAAGCAATACTTCTGTCTTGAATAAAACACTTCTGTAACAAAATTGTAACATTACACATCAGTTGGGGACGTCTCTGCGCTGCTGACTTGTCTCCACTCAAGATGATCCCCTGCTGGCCCCACTATGGACTGGACTCTCACACTATTAACTAAACTAGATCCACTCGACGTCCATTGCACCGGTCCCCCACATCTGCGGTCCCCTCCAAGGTTTCTCATTGTATCCCATCGGGTTGAGTTTGTTCTTGCCCTGATGTGGGATCTGAGCCGAGGATGTCGTTGTGGCTTGTGCAGCCCTTTGAGACACTTGTGATTAAGGGCTTTATAAATAAACTTTGATTGATTGATTGATTGCATGCAAATAAACAATTATCTCCAACACTGAGATTAATAAAGTGAAAACTAAAACTTCTGTCTTGAATAAACTACTTATGCAAATAAAATGTAGTATCATACATTGTATGTAAAAAAAATAAAAATTAAATATTGACAATATTGTATTTTTATTAAGTCAAGTGGTCGTTTTCCGCTCTTCTATTTTTCTATCATACATGGTATCATCATCAGTGTTTGAAAAATTACTTTTCAATAGTAATTAATTCTAGTTAATTTTTACTTTGTCAAAAGAGTAATTAACAGAATTACTCTTTCATACATGTAATGAATTACTAGGGAAAGTAATTAATGTGTTACTTTAAAAATATATATATAATATTTGTCTTATGCAATTGAGAGATGTTTCAGAGCAGAGTGTGTGTATGTGCCTTTAAAAGACAGTGCCAAGTGACATGTGACGGCAGTGCCCAGACAGAGCAGCATTAGCTCAGTAGTGTTTGTTAGCTTAGTGATGGCAATTTGCAGACAGTTACGGCAGCTCTATTGAATGCTTTCACTGGATTGTGTTACTTTTGGTTAACAAAGAGATTAAACGTACTTCCATGGCTGTCATGTCTTCAGCTCCACAAAAGGGGGTACTGTTTGAATTGCAAACTGAAGCTTGTCATTTCAATAATAGATTTGTTCCCTTGTAGTTATTAGTAGTGAAGTGAAGTGAATTATATTTATATAGCGCTTTTCTCTAGTGACTCAAAGCGCTTTTACATAGTGAAACCCACTATTTAAGTTACATTTAAACCAGTGTGGGTGGCACTGGGAGTAAGTGTCTTGCCTAAGGACACAACGGCAGTGACTAGGATGGCGGAAGCGGGGATCGAACCTGGAACCCTCAAGTTGATGGCACGGCCACTCTACCAACCAAGCTATACCGCCCCACAGTAGTGTGTATGTGTTTGTTGTCTCACATTCACACACTAGGGCCAATTTAGTATTGCCAATCAACCTATCCCCAGTTGCATGTCTTTGGAGGTGGGAGAAAGCCGGAGTACACGGAGGGAACCCACGCAGTCACAGGGAGAACATGCAAACTCCATACAGAAAGATCCCGAGCCCAGGATCAAACCCAGGACCTTCGTATTGTGAGGCACACACACACTAACCCCTGTTCCCCCCGTGCCGCCCAGTATAACATTTTTTATTTTTATTTTACAAATCAGACAGCCAGGATATCTCCTTTGCACTTTGTATGTTTGAATTATAATTGTGTCCTTGCAATATCACCTATAGTAGCAGCATGAATGGTGTCCATGAGTTTGTCAACTGGAATTTTAAGGGCCTGAATCACCCTAATTTAAAGCATCTGAGGGCGCCAGTCCCCTTTCTTGAAGAAACCCACCTTCAAAGGTCAGATCATTCTTGTTTGAATTATGGGTGGGTGGCCAGCTTTTTCACTATACCTTTCAGGCTAAGGCAAGTGTTGTGCCCAAATTGTTGTATAAAGTATTTACATTTTACCTCCACTGGTATTATAGGAGCCTCTAACGGTCCCTAGAACATAGTTAAGGGCTTATTTCACTATGTCAAAGTTGTATTAGTGAATGTATGAGCTCCTAACTCTGATGATGCCCAGTTTTTTCATGTGACTTATTGGATTGCTGCCTGATTTAAATGTTCACTTACTTATTATGGGAGGAGATTTCAACTTTGGATCCTACCCTGGACAGGTCAGTACCTACATTAAGTGGCGTTACATCTAATCCGCTTCCTTTCTCCATTTTGTCTCCCAGAACTTGGGATGTCAGATATATGACGCTTTCTGCACCTAATAAGCAGAGAATACTCCTTTTTTTTACATTTACACCATACATAAACACATTTTCAGCTGATTCCCAATTTTCTTTCATGTGAATACCAAAGTATTGTGATATCCGACCATGCACCTCTCATATTAAAACTGGGTTTACTGGAGGTAGGGACATCAAGTGACAAATTGGAGGTCTGACCAGGGTTTCCCACACATTCATTTATTTGTGGCGGCCCGCCACAAAAGACTTACGTCCGCCACAAATAAAAATAAAACATTTAAAAAATTGTTTTTAAAAATTAAATTAATTTGTCTTTTTTGTCCTCTCCAGCTTCTCAGGCAAATCATATAGTTGATGTAGATGCCCATATCGGCTGTTCAGATTTACTTTACAAAAGAGAAGTGTAGGATACTTCTCTTGTTGCCTTATTTGTATTTGACTTTATTAAATGTATTTATATTAGAAACACAACATGTGTATATAACAAAGGGCGCAAAGTCTGCAGGCAGTAGGAAACACATGGTTAAGTGTAGGGAGTAAAACTGATGGCCGTCTTAACTTCAAGATTTTTGGAACTCTTTGTTCAGTGGATCAGATGTTTGATGAAGCTCTGTGTCTATCTACCACCACTACTGTTTTCTGTTTATTTGTTACTGACTGTGGCAGGACACCTCTGCCTCTGTTTCACTTTATGTTGCTGGTAAATAATATGGTTGTAGTAGTAGGCTAAAGTTAAATTATTTAGTATGCACTAATTAAAGGGGCAGAGCTTTGAGACATTTTAGCTTTTATATTTTATGAGGTATATTTTTTGTAAGAACCACAATTAATAAATATATTTCAGTGAATAGCTTATTGTTCAAATCTGTATATAAATATGTACATAAAGTGTTGTAATTATATTGTAAAATGGATGGATGGATGGATGGACGTTTAAAACAAAACTGTTATTATTAATTAGTAAGTATACATTTTTTTAGCCTTTTTGGAGAAAATCTAATCATTGTAGTAAATTATGCAAATTACTTGATGATGTCATGGTGACCACGCCCATAGCCACGCCCCCACCGCCACAGGTATCTTGGCAGTTTATGGGAAACACTGCTGACTGACAGCTACTATCAGATGAGGATTACGTGGAATTTATTTCTGATAAAATGTCTACTTTTTTCTAAATCAACACTACCTCCGAGGTTTCTACTGCAACAATTTGAGAGGCATTAAAAGGGAACTGCACAAGGTCATTTTAGTCAATAGGAGGACTTTATTTTCGTTTCCATAGCAGCGCACATCCAACTTCCAGCATCTACTATGTGTTCATACTTCCGCAAAAAACACGTAAGTGTGTTGTAATCATGACAGACCTTGTAACAGACAACGAATACGACTATTTTTGGACAAATGAGGATTCACAACCTTTATTTTTGATACTGAATATACGGAGGATGAACTGCTGCCTATATAAGCGAGCAGGAAAAAGAGGGTGATACGTCGAAGCAGATGGAAGCTTTGAGGGAGGGTGAAGTTGGTGGGATTTGAGCACGCTGCAGATCTGGAACTTTTGAGCCAAGCTATGCCAAATATTTGGAGTGCCCAAATCAACTGGGAACGTCACTGGCCAGCTTGACCAAATGGACAACTGTCAATTGAGTAAGTCACTATACTATTGATTATAATACATGCAGCACATCACCGTACAACTACAGTATATAAACTGTTGAGCTAGATGTGTACAAACAAAACATGAAACGTGGGCTAATACTTTACAGATACTGTGATATGATTGGTCATGTTTTTCAATGAGTACAGATTGGTGTCCTATCGCAGTGTTCTGCATTACAAATCAAAACGCGTTTCGTGCTGATGTCGAAGCTAGCTTATCTCTTTCCGTAGCTAGCTTCTACCGCTAACACCGAAGTACGCCGATGTGTCAATGTGCTAGAAAAAGAGGTCCTTTGTGTTCACTCTTACAATAACAATGTCGCTACAGTTTGGTTATTATACAGGTTACGGAACGTAAATGAAGTATTGTTGGTGGTTTCTGAATTAATTTTTAAAGTGATTTAGAGGTAGAAATGATTGCTCCAATTAGCTGCATAGCTATACATCTAGTATGAGCCAATTGTTATATGTTAAACAGCGAAAAAACAAAAACCTTTTGTCTTCTTGTCTCTCATAAGTATTGTGAACGATAGGCAAGAAAAAGTGCAGTTCACCTTCAACAGCCTACTTGCGAGGTCAAATTATTTTTTATTTGGCAAGAGCAAATAAAACTCTTGGATTTGGAGAGGAGAATAGCAGAAGTAAATAAGAAACATGCACAATCTCCATCGGCTGATTTGTATAAGGAATGGCTACAACTCAAATGGGAATATGACCGTGTATCCTTATACTATTTTGAACCTATTGCTGAGAAATAGAAGTATATTTTATGAGTACAGAGACATAGCAGGGGCGATCTTGGCCAGACAGCTGAAAGGGATTAAAACAAAACAAACTATTAAAGGCATCTTGCAAGAGGGTAAAACTATAATGGATCAACTATTACTAAGGTAAGATATATGCTTCTGAGGCCCCTTCTAGCACAGAAACCATGGCATTTTTTTTTGCAGATTTATAGCTCCCACAAATCTCTTCGGAACAGCTTTCAGATTTTGAAAAACCAATAACACAACAAGAAATTACAGACGTGATAACCACGCTGCAAGTCGGGAAATCACGGAGCCTGGATGGCTTTCCTAATGAGTTTGACATGAAATTTTCCAAACAGTTGACTCCCATTATGATGGGCACACTCGAAGAATCATTATCTACAGGACACCTGCTTACAACTTGAAACCAAGCAAGCATAACACTATTGGCAAAAAAAGATAAAAACAGTGTGGATCATGTAGGCACATTTCATCATTAAATACAGATTATAAAATATTTTCCAAAGTACTTGCCCAACTTTTAGAAACCATTTTACGAAGTAGTATATCCCCAGATCAGTCTGGGTTTGTTAGACATAGACGTTATTTTTTAATGTACATAAGCTGTTTCCAATTCTGTTAAATCTATTGATGCTGAGAAGGACTTTGACAGGGTAGAATGGGGTTACCTGTTTGAGATTTTAGGGAAATTTGGATGTGGGCAAATATGTATTTCTTGAATTAAAACACTTTATTCTAGACCTGAGGTCAGTATTTTGACAGACAATGTACTTTCTAAACCATTTGAATTTTATTGTGGAACATGCCAAGGCCCTCTTAGCCCTCTTCTGTTTGTTTTAGCTATGTAACCCCTGGCTGCATCTCTAAGAGCTAATGATATATTTGGTTCAGAGAGCAGAAAGAAATAGAACATAAAATATCGCTGTATGCAGATGATATACTTCTTTACATATCGGAAGTGGGTAAGTCAATCCATGTAGCACTTAGATTATTAAATCTTCATAAAAGCAAATTGAGGTCTCTAAATGTGGATGTTATAAAAATCAGGGACATACCTTCTAAAGTGAACATAAATAGCTTCTGCTATCTTAGAGTAACTGTTACTAAACAATATAAAATACTTCTAAAGCATCATTTTGGAAAGTTAATTGATAGTAACTTGATAGTCGCTTGTGACCAGAGGCAATGCAGTTCAAATGACAGTGCTCCCGAGATGCTTATACTTGCATTTTTATCCCAGGCACATATTTTAAGAAACTAAATAAAATGTTGTCATCTTATATTTGGAATCAAAAACAACCACGGTTACGCAATGACTTTTTACAGAGAGCAAAACATCGCGGAGGGATGGACCTTCCTAATTGTCTATCATATTAATGTGAATATGAACTGTATGATGCACTGGTCACACGATGACTGAGATAAGGACTGCCCCATCTGGGTAAGAATAGAAGCATTGTTTTGCTAGTCTTTGTTACTGACAGCTTTACTTGGGGCGCCTTCGCCTTTAACAGGAGATTTGTCCATAAGCAACCCAATAGTAAAGCACTCACTACAGATTATTTTTCAGTTTTAGTAAAAATATTCAATCTGGTTTGCGCAGGGATGCCCATTAGATTAAAGGCGAGCTACTGGTAGTTTGCGGAGGGTTTGTCAGTCGATCGCCGGCCAAGCATTACAAAAATAGACCAAAAATGTAGCAATCATCAATCTTCACTATGACATCACTTGGTTAACATTCATGTATATAAGTAAATATTAGTGTTGTAATGATACCAATATTTTGGTACCTGTACTGAAATTATTTCAGTACTTTTCTAAATAAAGGGGACCAAAAAAAAATTGCATTATTGGCTTTATTTTAACAAAAAATCTTAGGGTACATTAAACATATGTTTCTTATTGCAGTTAAAGGCAATTTATTTAAACGGGAATAGCAGATCCATTCTATGTGTCATACTTGATCATTTCGCGATATTGCCATATTTTTGCTGAAAGGATTTAGTAGAGAAAATTGACGATAAAGTTCGCAACTTTTGCTCGCTGATAAAAAAAAAGCCTTGCATGTACCGGAAGAAGCGTGACGTCACAGGAGCTAGTATTCCTCACAATTCCCCATTGTTTACAATGGAGCGAGAGAGATTCGGACCGAGAAAGTGATGATTACCCCATTAATTTGAGCGAGGATGAAAGATTCGTAGATGAGGAACGTTACAGTGAAGGACTTGAGAGACAGTGATGGACGTATCTTTTTTCGCTCTGACCGTAACTTAGGTACAAGCTGGCTCATTGGATTCCACACTCTCCTTTTTTTATTGTGGATCACGGATTTGTATTTTAAACCACCTCGGATACTATATCCTCTTGAAAATGAGAGTCGAGAACGCGAAATGGACATTCAGTGCCTTGTATCTCCACGACAATACATCGGCGAAATGCTTTAGCTACGAGCTAACGTGATAGCATTGTGCTTTAACTGCATATAGAAACAAAAAAATAAACCCCTGACTGGAAGGATAGATAGAAAATCAACAATACTATTAAACCGTGGACATGTAAATACACGGTTAATGCTTTCCAGGCTGGCGAAGGTTAACAATGCTGTGCTAACGACGCCATTGAAGCTAACTTAGCAACTTAGCAACGGGACCTCACAGAGCTATGCTAAAAACATTAGCTCTCCACCTACGCCAGCCAGCCCTCATCTACTCATCAACACCCGTGCTCACCTGCGTTCCAGCGATCGGCAGAAGGACGAAGGACTTCACCCGATGCGTTTGGCGGCCCGGAGACGTAGGAAGTCAAGGTGAGGTCGGCGACTAGCACGGCTAGCGCGGCTAGCGCTCCAACAAAGTCCTCCTGGTTGTGTTGCTGTAGTCCGCTGCTAATACACCGATCCCACCTGCAACTGTCTTCTTTGCAGCCTTCATTGTTCATTAAACAAATTGTAAAATATGTCCAGAATACTGTGGAATTATGAAATGAAAACAGAGCTTTTTGTATAGGATTCTACGGGTACCATAACTTCCGTTACTCTGACTTCGTCACGCGCATACGTCATCATACCGCGACGTTTCAGCCGGATATTTCCCGGGAAGTTTTAAAAGTCACTTTATAAGTTAACCTGGCCGTATTGGCATGTGTTGCAATGTTAACATTTCATCATTGATATATAAACTATCAGACTGCGTGGTCGGTAGTAGTAGGTTTCAGTAGGCCTTTAAGTCCTTAAATAAAATAGTGAACATACTAGACAATGTGTCTTTTAGTAGTAAGTAAACAAACAAAGGCTCCCAATTTGTTTGCTGACGTATGCAGTAACATACTGTGTCATGTATCATTCTATTATTTTGTCAACATTATTAAGGACAAGTGGTAGACAATTAATTATTAATCTACTTGTTCATTCACAGTTAATATCTGGTTATTTTCTGTTTTAACATGTTTTGTTAAAATGTAATAATCACTTATTCTTCTGTTGTTTGATACTTTACGTTAGTTTTGGATGATACCACAAATGTGGGTATCAATCCGATACCAAGTAGTTACAGGATCATACATTGGTCATATTCAAAGTCATCATGTGTCCAGGGACATATTTCCTGAGTTTATAAACATAATATACATTTTTTTAAAACAGAAGAAGATGTTGTGTCTACACACTGTGTCTGCTTGTAAGTACTCTGTGATTGTGTGCCGCCAAACATGCTCGTCTGCTCGTAAACCAGCAATGTCATGACGTGACTTCGACCCGGGCGCGGGGGGTGCAGGACGGGTACGTTTCAGAGACGGTATTGTACTGAAAATGATTCATTAGTATTGCGGTACTATACTAATACCGGTATACCGTACAACCCTAGTACATATATATATATATATATATATATATATATATATATATATATATATATATATATATATATATACATAATTTAGATGTATTTATTTATGAAACAAATGTGTTAACATGTTAAAGGTGTTTAATGAAAAATACAAGCACGTTTAAAACAAATAGATTCCTTTCCTTCATGAAGACGAGAGTATACGTTGGTGTACTACCTGATTCTGATTACTTGCATTGGTTAAAATCCAACAAGATTCATAGTAGTGCTGACAATTCCACATTTTCAAATTTACATTGTGGAGGAGGATATATATATATATATATATATATATATATATATATATATATATATATATATATATATATATATATATATATATATATATATATATGTGTGTGTGTGTGTGTGTGTATATATATATATATATATATATATATATATATTTATGTGTGTGTGTGTGTGTGTGTGTGTGTGTATATATATATATATATATATATATATATATATATATATATATATATATATATATATATATATATATATATATATATATATGAAGATGAAGTAGATCACCTCAATCTGGTCATTTGAAAAGTAGCTCGCCTGCTGAAAAAGTGTGGGCATCCCTGAGTTAGCGCTTGTCTTCTTATGCCCAGTGGCTTCGAATCATCGACTTATACCTTCAAAAATTCACAGAGCCGTTGGTGTACGGTCTGAAAGGGGCCTTACAAGTTTTAATGACCTATTAATGAATTATATATATTTGCTTCTTTCACAAATTAATTCAACATTTAATACTCCTAACTTGCATCAATTTAAATACTTGCAAATTAAACACTTTGTTAAAAGCATCATACCGCAGTTCCCTAATAAGACCTCTGGTGACAATCATGGATTTGACCCAACAAGAAAAGGGACAATCTCGCAAATACTGAGAATAATGTCTACTAAAAGTTTATTTTCACTTTCTAAAATTAAAAAGGCAAAATGATTGTTAAACAGAATTAGATGCAGGAACATGGACAAAAGTTCTGGAGGGGGTTTACACATATTCAATGTGTGCTCGACATGCTCTTATTCAATTTAAAGTGGTGCATCGACTCGAGTGCTTTATTCCAAGGCCAAATCAGCTAACATCTTCCCACAAATTAGCCCAACATGCGATAGGTATAAATTGATAGATGCAACGCTGTCTCATGTTTTGGTCCTGTCCAAGCCTGGAAACTTTTTTTAATCCCTATCTACCATTATCGGAATTAAAATTGTTCCAGACCCATTGATTTCTATATTTGGAGTCTGTTCCAGTATAATAGAAAGCTCAAGGCAACAATGTCCTGCCTTATCCATGCTGTCACCTTGACGACAAAATACGATCACCATAGCGTACCTTTGAATCCAACTAATCTCCTCATTCTGTGTGTGTGTTTGTGCCTCTGAACCAATTACTAATAGAGCTTGCTGTGTACTGGATCTGGCGAGTAATCATGGGACTGTCAGTAACATGCCATCTTCTAGCGGGTAAAGCAGTGTTAATATTTATGGCACTCAGAATCAGCCCCTCATTGAGCGCCGTGACAGCAATCAGACCACGTTTTAATATCCCCATCCAGATGAATTGTGATTAGCATTTCAAGCGCTTGCCTACAAATTCTTGGCTGAACATCCCTGAGATGAAGGCAGAAAGTGATGGGGAGGCAAAGTAACAAAGCACAGATGACACAGAAAATGTAGTAATAAAACATTTGGGAAAGCAGAAACATCTTGTTCACACATTAAACAATGGAGATTAAAGTGTTAGAAATTATGAAATAAGTGAGATAAGTTTTCCATTAAAAGAATCATGTGGACAGGTGGTGTGGCATTGATGTAAAACCTTGACAAAAGCACTTCAGTAAGAATTTGCATGTCTTTATTGCTGATATCGGAAGTGACATTTTCCCAGCTTTAAAGGTAGGCTTTGGCAAACTGACAAGCTCAGTTAGGCTTCTCTCCCACCGCAACGCTGCCATTTTATAAACCTTTGTGTGGACTGAGCTCCTTTTGTCTCCTCCGAAACACAAACCAATCTGCTTATCTCAATATCCAATTGGAGCGAAGGCGTTTGTTTTTACAGATCGAAATAATACACAGGAGAGGATAGTAACCTTCTAAACGATGAATGAATGGGTGGGAGGAGGCGTAGTGTGTGTGTCTACAGTACAGTGTGTTACCTGTAGTGCCTTTCTGTGAGAGAGCCTTTTCTGGCCTTCAGGACCAGTGATACCCATGTAGCCAAACACTTTAAAACACTTAAAACTTAAAAGTGTGCCTGAACCGGTACTGAAAAAATGAAAAACATATTTTTTTAAATAAAATTATAAATAATGCTCTTTTATTTTTACAGAATGTTTTGACATGCAAATGGAACAGCATAGTAATTTAAATAGATTAAAATGTAATTTGAATAGGCTCTGCTCCATTTCTTTAATACTGTACCTTGTAAAGCACGTCTAAAACAAATGAGCAATACCATAACAAATACTTGATTATTATCGATACATGGCAATCACTAAATAAAGAGAATACAATCATGAAGTTAAAAGAACGTCTGACCTTAGTTCAGTTGAAAAAGAGATACAAAGACATGGTTTCCAACATATACAGGAATGAGGGATTCTAACAATCCCAAGGTGTTTACATTAATATAATCATTCCAGTTATTTGGGTAGGTATTTACTTGTTATTAATTGGTGTTGTTTGTCACTGAGTACTTGTATGTATGTACCTGTATGCGTGTATGTTGTACGTATGTCCTGTATGTTTGAGCCAAAGTAAAGTGAGTTAAAAATGATTGATAACGTATTGCAATAAGACCAGTAAATTAATCATTGTATATAATAATGATAAGAAGACTCGTTATGTGATTTATAAAATAAGGGATGGGAGTAAATAAGTTTAATTTCTTCCCACTCCTTTTTGAATTTGAAAACAACTAACTTTTATGTCTTGTTTTCCTTTTGTATGTGTTTTTATTGTAAAGTATTTGTCTCTATTTTTGTACTTTACTGTACTGTTATTAGGATTATTTCTTTTTGTATTATTATTTTATTTGCTTTTTTTTTTAAATGTCCAAAATAAACTACTACTATACCACTACCAAACTACTGCCACGACTACCACTACCACTAAGTGTTAAAATCACCAATATGAAGTAAAATTTACAATAAATAGTCATGATTAACGCACAAACAGCAGCAATATAGAGCACAAAAGAATGTGTTAAAAAAACAACTGCTTTTCTTGTATGTTAATGTTTAAAATTCCAGGGTTTCATAAATTCACCTTGGTGGCCGTGACCGTGATTGGTGCACAATGAGGAAATGTGTTTCTGTTTTGAACAGCACTTTAGCTGTCGGAAATACAAACAAGTTTAAAAAGAGTGTCAGACTCTGTGTGACACTGTCGGAACAGTACATTGCTTATAAGATGTTACTTAGACTATATTGTCTTCAAGTATTTGTTGCAGGTGGCTGAGTCTTCATTTAGCACTGAAATGAGGCATCAAAAACTTGTTTTCGGTCTGGTTACTAACGTTTATGTTGGCACCAGTGCCATGATGGAACTGAGCTTCGGTACACACTCTTTGCGGATGAAGATGTTTATTTTTTGGGTGATGGTGAGGTTTGTTCTCTCTACTTTCCTATTAATCACACTGGGCCCCATTCAGCAATAAGTTCCTAACTTCCTCTTATCTTTCTTCCTAAATGATTTCCTAAGAGGAGTCCATTCAAATTCATGACGTGTCCTTAAACGGCCAAATTGTTCCCACCTGCTGTTCTTAAGTTGCTGAATGCCAAATGGATAGCGAGTGCGTGTCTATCATAATTTGCATATAAACACGCCCTTATTTCACCAATATACATATGTAAACACCCATAATTCCGTAATTTGCATAGGTAAACGCCCTTAATTCCCAATGTAAGGGCACAATTCTGGCGGAAAAGCCGAACACAAACACACGGAGAAAACACAAACAGATTACAGAAGAGAAATTTGTATTATCTCGCGGGGGAAATACATGATGTCAAAACGTAAGTTTAAGAAAGGGGGCACTCGCTGAGGTAGCCTAAAGCGTTCAAATAAATATTTGTCACTTCGGGCAAATAGGTCTGCATGGTCTTGAAATATGCGCTCCCTCGCCAGGGCACGATCTGCGGCATCTTGCAGTAGCAGCAAAATCATTGCCATTGTGTAAGAGGCCTGTTGGGTCTTTTAAAGAGTCACCAATCACTAAATCAACGCCCCGGTAATTGATGATTGTGTGCGTGTGCGTGTGTGTGCATGTGCGTGTGTGTGTGCGCATTCACGAACACTGTATTTTGAAATGTCTATATATATTGCTCATTTTCCTATGTCTGTCTATTTGTCTGTCTTATCTATATCTATCTCTATCTATATATCCCTATATCTCTCTATATCTATCTATCTATCTATCTATCTATCTATCTATCCATCTATCTATCTATCTATCTATCTATCTATCTATCTATTTATCTATGATATTAATTGAACATTAGACAATAGAAGCAAGGGAACATGTCACACTTAAGAACAAATAGGCCACCCTAAGAGTGCCCTGTAGCACTCGTAGATTTTGTTTTTACCTACGAACAAATCCCAGCTAAGAAAAATTGGAGAATACAAAAAATCTCCTTAAAAACTTCGTAAGTGGGCCTAAGAACAAAATGTGTCCTTAAGAACAGTTGCTGAATGGGGCCCACTGAGCTGATTGTGAATCAAAGACCAGGGGCCGTACTTATCAAGCTTCTTAGAGTGCCATTTTACACTTAAGTCCTGAAAATTTGCGAAATGTAGTCCTACTCTCAAACTTAAGAATACAAGCTTTTTATCAACGTTCTTAAGTCTAAGAATCACTCCTACTCTCCACGATATTTAAGAGACCTTCAGAGGTGTCTTAAGTGGTTAGGAGTTGCCAGCAGGTGATGGCACTGAGGCGAGAGAGACGTGTGCGAACGTTCATCTTTGTTTGATGACGAGCAGCTGATCAAACGGTATCGTTTAGACAGAGCAGGTATTATTTTTGTCACAGATTTAATAATTTTCCATTCCTTGTTGATTTCTACATGTGGCTGCAGTGGACTAGTATATATAGAGCCACCCACACCAGTTTCAAATTAGTTGCCTAATTAATGAATTGGAAAGAAAATGTTATGAGTGTAGCGTATGTGTGTGGCACACACATACGCTAGGTTACAGCATGTGAGGTGAGTGACGTCAGTGAGTGTGTGGGCGAGAGAGAGAGGGAGCGGTATTGTGAGTGCGAGCGCGGACTAGTTTGTTTTGTGTTGGATTGGCTGTGTGCAAGCAATCAATAAAGCAAGATTTGCAAGTAATCGCCGGACTCATCATTCACTCTAAAGTCGTCCGCTGTGGAGACCCACTGCCGGGTAAAGTGAAGGGTGTTGCCCCGAGCATACATCCTGGAGAAGTGTCTCCCCTGCCTCTTTGTTACGGCCTGGGAGCAGGAAGCAGGAAAGGTGCAACAAAAAGGAAACATTTATTTTTGATTCATTGCCAATATTGTTTGTTTGTTTTGTATTACTTTGTAGTTTATTGTCAAAATATACACTCCCATTGTCCACTTCAATATTTCTAAGATATTTCTTTATTCTTAGACAAGGGATTCCCTTCCGTGATTGGTCATTTCTATGGACACAGAAATGACGTCACCTAAAATTCCGTTTACGGCACATAGTAATGTCGTAATTCAGCTCTGAGTGTGACACTTAAGATTCAGTCCTACACTTCGCTGAAAGTGTGAGTAAGACACTTGATAACTAACTATTAAGTGCAGCTTTCAGCGAATAATTTATTTACTCTTAAGTCAACTCTTAGCAGACTTCTTAGGAGTAATTCTAAGAAGCTTGATAAGTACGGCCCCTGATCATTACAGAGAGGACACAAGCATCGCCAAGACATATATGAGAAAGTAATACAGCAGTATGAATCCATGACATAATATATCTGAAAATCAGCCAAAAATTGGCAATATGAGCAACCATATGAGGGGAAGCACAACATGTGCAGGATGTGGAATGTTAATTAAATTCATTTGTATTATTTATGAGGACAGATTTAAGGTGGATTCTAAAATATCATCCCCTGAGCAGAATATGCAGCATCTAAAACACAGATAAGATGATACACATCAGCATTCTGGAAGAAAGAGAAGGGAAGGAAAAACCAGGAAGGAGGAGTTGGCGGCTTTAGGGAGCAAAATGCTCTTAGCGGCTTTAGTGAAAATAATGACTCACCAAATGGAGCACTTTAAGGATGTTCACACTCAACTCTCTCGGCTCACTTACTTTGCTATTCACTCTCGTCTTGGCTTTGCGCCTCACTTCGCTGCAACATTGTCTGCTCGGCTCCCATGAGGAATATCACAAAGCCTCCAAAAGGCACACCAAGGAACTTTCATCACTTTGTTTCCTAACACACACACACACACACACACACACACACACACACACACACACACACACACACACACACACACACCCACACACACACACACACACAAAACCACATAGCCAGGCTGCAAACACGTGCAAATCCCCAATGAGGTGACCTTTTGACACGACTCATGTTCGTCATAAATATCTTCTTTTTGGTGCTCGCTTTTCAATGTGTCTCTATGTGAGCTTATCTGTGTCTCTTAACGTCCACATGCGCACTGCCGTGCACGTCTCCATCTCTGGCTATAGCGCTGCTGAGCTGACCTTTCAGTCCCTGCCTTGTCCCAGATTATAACCGACAACACCCTCTGCTACTGAGCCAACTGATATCCACTGTGACAGCAACACAGTTCACACACGAACACAAACCCAACACAGGAAAACATTCAAGTAACTTGTGATCTGCTTTCTGTGGAAATAAATAATACAAATGCAGGTGCAGTAGAAATTTTCTTTTCAGATGGTAGCCACTCTAATTTAAGCTTTGACTGAGCTACTTGCAGCATGTTAGATAAAATACCTCAAGTTGAGTCCCTGCTTGAAATATTGTAAATGGGAAAAAAACTTTGGCTTATTTGACCTCGGGGTGGTTATTTCCTGTATAATTCTGTATATAATATATAATATATATGATATCAGAATCCGATTTATTGGCCAAGTATGTTTAATACAAATAATTTGACTTGGTAGACTGTGCTCTCTTTGTTCAATACAAATATAAGGTGATACAAACAAATCAATGACTGATGTTAAAAAATGATCTTTGAACGTTTAAAGTCAATCTGTTGAATTTATCAGCTATATACAACCAGAAGATCAGCTTCACTATAGTTTAGCGTAGGACTGCAACAATTAAGCAATTCATTCGATTAGAAAAAAGCATTTTATTTAAATTAATCGTAAATGCTCATACTCATAAAACATGATAACATCCTTACCGCATGGAGTGCTCGTAGCTTTAAATATGGGGACATAGTTTCCACACACCTGCTGCACTATAGCACACACGTAATCTGCATGGCGGCAAACAGCAGAGGGTTTTAAAACTATAAAACTATAGTTAATGTTCAAAAATGCAAAACTAGAATGCAGCAGAGAGTGCACACAAAACCAAAAAACTAGTGCAACAAGGAAGTGCACAGGAAGCAAGGAAATCTGAGCATGGACAAGCAACTTTCAACTAGTACACATTTAGGCTATGTTCAAGATTAATCAAACTAATCAATAGATTACTCAATTACTAAAATAATCGATAGCTTCAGCCCTAGTTTAGTGTGACAAGGAGTATAACAGTGCAAGTAGGCCTGGGCCGATCAAAAAATATGCCTGATGATATATTGGCTTACAAATTGTTGCCAATAAACGGAATTATTGTCAATAGTATTTTGAGACCAAATCAACCACTCCTGTAATGATAATACATAATAATAAAAATGCAAATATATTTATTTAAATGCAATTAACCTGTATTTGTCGTATTTATTTAACATTGTAATTGAAATAATAACTTTTAAATCTCCAAGTTAAATATAACAAGAACATATACAAATAAAATATACACTGTCTGATGGCAACATTTTGCACTTGAATAAAAATCACAACCAAAAGCAATACAATAGGTTCTCTCTCTGTTAAGGAAGGGGTGGGGGACCCTCAAATATACACAACCAATGAATGGTCTTGAAGCCCGTAAATACGCAGGTACATGGCAGTTATCGACGCTGGCAAAATTACCAACTTTATTTTCATTTATTGTTCAGTTAAATGACTCATTGAATATCTTGCCCAGGCCTAAGTACATGTACCCAAACAGTATTTTGTAGACGCAACTTTGTGGAGGGAGGACATCATGGACAAAGGAAGAAACCCCTAAATTGTGGTCCTTGGATCAGCCCAGCTCAATAAAGGGATTTACCCCATTTATGAGTGAGTCACACTAAGAGCAATATTAAATTCAACCCCAGAAACAAAATGGGACGGTGTGCTTTTTTATAACACTCATTGTGGGTTGTTTTATTAATAAAATACAAACAGTTGTTGGTGTGTCAGGTTGTTTAAAAAAATTATGTTAAGAAGTTGCAAAAAAACATTCTATATAAGAGCCGGACAATTAATAACATTTTGATTGTTTGTCTGCGCTAACAAATTCAAGGTTTCGAAAAAGTATCTTGCACTAACATAATGTACTTAAAGCACTTAACAAGATATATCAAACCAATAAATGTGAGGATGTTTGTGTCTAATTAACAAACATTTTATAACATTTGATTTGACACAAAACGCACACACTCTATGTTGGAAAAACAAATCTAAAAGGTAAAAAATTTAACTTAAAAACAATTACAACGTAAAAACTGAATGTCGTTGTTTTTTATATTGCAATATTATTTAAACTTATTGTTATTACGATTATTTTATTTGTTGTGGTTTATTTTTTCCTAACTTATATCCATTTTTAAACTATATTTAGGTTACATTTTGGCGGAACAACACATTTTCAAATAATTAATTAATGAATAAATTAATGAATCATGTAATTAATCGTGATTACAATCTCAATCAAAATCATCGATAGCTTGTCTACTATCGCAGACAAGCTTTATGCAAATAAGAGCTGTATCTTGAAGCAGTGAAACTAACAATTTGTAAATATAGCAATAGCTAGTATTCATTCATCCATCCATGTTTTACCGCTTGTCCCTTATGAGAGGAATATTAAACACGTAAAAAGGGTCAAACAGTTTACTACTGCAGACAGAAAAGTTTTACTGAATAATAAACAGTGTGAGCTGAAGAAGCTCTATACAGACTATGTAAGTCAAGGATTGTTCAGCATCAAATTAGCTGCATTTCCATTGCAGTCCCATGGTTTAGGTAACCTGACTCTCGCCAGATCCTTGTAGTTCGCTGAACTCCACACAAGGATCTGGGCTCGAGGGCAATGCAAACGCCTTCAAGATAGCAAAAAATGATGAACCAATCAGGATCGCGGGGCGGGATTTCGTAGATGTGACGTAGCTCCGAAGCGACTGTTTGATTCAAACAATAATGGCGGCAAGGAGTCGCGTGCTGACATTGATTCTGCTATTGCAACTGTTTTGGCGAATCTATCGAATATTAATTATTTAAAAGATGAACAGAGAACGGTTTTGAAGGCATTTATTAACTTTTCGCTCTGTCATTATCCAATATGTCGGCTGTTCTGTTTTGGATTCCCCAGCGTCGCTCTCATCAGCGTCACGGGTTGATTTCGATGTGAGTGGTTGAACTAGCACGTCATTCAAGATAACGGACATGTGGTATATCCAATCACATACAATGATTTTTTTTACAAGGCCCCGCCTTCTGAAATGAATGTCCTGTTGAGAAGTCCCAGATCCTTGTGTGGAGCTCAGCGAACTACAAGGATCTGGCGAGAGTCAGGTTATGGTTTAGGAGCTGTGATTACAATTGCAGCCACTGCTGTTGCTGTGATTGCCAATAGAGGACGATGGCAGCTGGTTATCGCTCAAAGGCATTGCTATTATGTATGGCATCGGCCACAAATAAAGGGGTTTTGTGAGTGAATTGTGAACCAGAAATTCACAGACGAATTGTAGATTCAAGGGCCCCTTCGACATTGTTCGGGCATGTGGGTCTCTCTGAGCCTGCGAGTTGGCCTCTATGGCCGTGAGGAGACCTGCTAGACTGCTCGGTGCTGCTTTGTTCCCCTCGGCCGACCGATCAGAAGCGAGACCAAGACGACCTGTCTGCACGAGTTGTCCTGCTTCGGTTTGTAGGTGCCCTGTAAATGTGAAATAAGTGTTTCCATCATGCTTTTGCAGCACAACTCAATATCGAAATGTCTGAAAAACCACCTCATGAGAGCGTAGAAATGTGTTAGCAATATTTGAGATGTTTTTCAAATTATGGGTGTTTCTATAAACCGTTTGTTATTGCGATATTTAGGTTTTTCGCATTTCTAAGGGTAATGAAAACGCAGCTACTATCAGGGCAGGAATTAGGCAGCAAATGGTGCTCCTGATGATGGTCTCTTGAGCATGTCAATTTATTCATGTGTAAGTGTTGGGAAGCACTTCCTTTGGGAGAGCCGGGGTCAAACATATTAGCTCCGTGCATTGAGTGAGTACATAGAATTTAAAGACTTGCTAGTGATGCACCCCGACGTCTCTCAGAACACAAGGCTTGGAAGCGCTCAGAGATAAAAGTGAGCTTTCGGCTTAGTTCAGCTTTATTAAACAGCTAATTTCAAACAATATATTAAGATGCAGGTATTCAGGTGTTAAAGGGCAACTGTGTGTGAATTACATTGCATAAACTACTTTAAAGAAACACTAGAAAGAGCTTAACAAGCTAAACTCCACCAGGATGTGAATATGATTTTAATTAAAGTAGCACATGTGCGCTTGACGCTGGGATATTTATAGTTAATAAACTTTAAAATTGCTTTTATGTTTCATGCATTTTCACAAATCCCCACAGCCCTCTATCAAAGGCATGAAGGTCTTAATAATCAAAGCTCGGCTTGTTATGAACAAATCAATATTACTACAAAGACAGGAGCGCAGATTAAACAATTTCCATGGCTGCTGATGCTGCTGATTTGGTCCACTGCTTTCATTATGAAAATGATTTGAGTTTATATTGAATGTCAACATCTCTATACCAAGACACACAATGTGCCCTGAAGTTATATACCGTTGTGAGATTCATCACATGGAGGAAATTGCATAAAACAGTTTATGATTACAAAATGTATACTTTTAAACATTCACATTTATAATAATGGACATGTAGGTAATAGTTATTAATCAAAGCTTGATATTCAACAATATTATTACCTCCACAAGTGAAGTTTTGCCAAAATTAGTCTTCAAAGATGGTGTTTGCCTACAATAATGTGTGTGCATTAAAGGCCTACTGAAATTATTTTTTTTATTTAAACGGGGATAGCAGATCCATTCTATGTGTCATACTTGATTATTTTGCGATATTGCCATATTTTTGCTGAAAGGATTTAGTATAGAACAACGACGATAAATTTCGCAACTTTTGGTCTCTGATAAAAAAAAGCCTTGCCCCTACCGGAAGTAGCGTGACAGTCAGTTCTTCGCTTCCTCATATTTTCCTATTGTTTTCAACGCAGCTAGAGCGATTCGGACCGAGAAAGCGACGATTACCCCATTAATTTGAGCGAGGATGAAAGATTTGTGGATGAGGTACGTTAGAGTGACGGACTAGAATGCAGTGCAAAACATATCTTTTTTCGCTCTGACCGTAACTTAAGTACAAGCTGGCTCATTGGATTCCACACTCTCTCCTTTTTATATTGTGGATCACGGATTTGTATTTTAAACCACCTCGGATACTATATCCTCTTGAAAATGAGAGTCTAGAACGTGAAATGGACATTCACAGTGACTTTTATCTCCACAACAATACATCGGCGAAGCTCTTTAGCTACTGAGCTAACGTGATAGCATCTGGCTCAAATGCAGATAGAAACAAAATAAGTAAATCCCTGACTGGAAGGATAGACAGAAGATCAACAATACTATTAAACCATGGACATGTAACTACACGGTTAATAATTATCAGCCTGGCAAAGCTTAACAATGCTGTTGCTAACAACGCTGAAGCTAACTTAGCAACTTAGCAACCGGACCTCACAGAGCTATGATAAAACATTAGCGCTCCACCTGCGCCAGCCAGCCCTTATCTGCTCATCAACACCCGTGCTCACCTGCATTCCAGCGATCGACGACGTGACAAAGGACTTCACCCCATCACAGATGCGGTTGGCGGCTAGCGTTGGCAGCGCGTCTGCTATCCAAGTAAGTCTTCCTTGTTGTGTTGGTACAGCCAGCCGTTAATACACCAATCCCATCTACAACTTTTTTCTTTGCAGTCTCCATTGTTCATTAAACAAATTGCAAAAGATTCACCAACACAGATGTCCAGAATACTGTGGAATTTTGAGATGAAGACAAGAGCTTTTTGTATTGGCTTCAATGGGCTACCGATACTCCTGTTTCACTGGCTACGTCACGCGCATACGTCATCATCCAAAGGCGTTTTCAACCGGAAGTTTAGCAGGACATTTAAAATTGCACTTTATAAGTTAACCCGGCCGTATTGGCATGTGTTGCAATGTTAAGATTTCATCATTGATATATAAACTATCAGACTGCGTGGTCGGTAGTAGTGGGTTTCAGTAGGCCTTTGATACAGTGTTTGCCTAGCCGGTTTGATTTAGAACACTGTACTATCAGTGGGTTTCATGCCACATGTATATGTTCATTGCAAACTATATCTATATCTACAAATGGTCATATTTCAAATCTGATTGACTATCTTAATAATCTTCTATTTGGCTTCTTTGGATAACCAAAGGTACTGATTTAAACTGGGTAAATAAAACTAGAGGACAAATGTCATTTAGCTTCACTTTCCATAACAAAGAGTATAGCTTCTGCTCGCTGCCTCAAGTACTCCCACCATATTTACAGCTTTCCAATCAGACATACAAGTGTGCATTAATCTTTGCTATAGACAGCAATACAACAGAGCTGAACTTGATAAGAGAACTGTCAGTAGTGCAAACCATCCTATTGCCATAGTCAGTGAGAGAGCATCCCCAGTGTTTACTATATATACTGTATATCTCCTTTATTGTTTCATAATCCAATGTGCCATTATGACCATTGGGTAACTGGAGTGCTGCAGTTGGAAGCTGGGTATAAATTTCAAGAAGAAGATTGGAGTTTGCTTTCACAATAACTCTCTGGAGGGGTGTTGAGGCAGTTCTTGGTGCAGATCATTTAGAGAACTGATTTTCTTTTCTATGGTTATCAGATGTGAATATTTACTGTATGCAATTTGCAGTGAAATGTAGTATTTTCAGCACAGCATGTGAGTTGAAGCAAAAACAACCTTGTATATATCAATACTCAATTGAGAAGATTTTGGAGCAACATGTATTATGTTATGTACATTATACAAGCTTGCAAAATTAATTTGGGAAATTCATCTTTCTTGAAAAGTCTATTAATTTTAGATGAATACATGTACCGCTACACTAAAGGTGGTAATACGTACGCCTATCGCCATCTCCTACAGACCGCTGCCTCTTTGAAGAGAGAAAAAAATGTTGGATGCATTTAAAATCCATTGGCTGCGTTGACACGCTGTGCCACGGCTGGTTTGGTTGCTAAATGAAAGGGTATAAAATTAAACAAATTAATTCTGCTCTTTCGCTGGCTGACAGCCCTGCTATCTGTCGTTATGGCTTAGTGTACAGCAAGCGATGAGGATGGGAGAGGTAATGTGCAGCCCACAAGTCAGGCGACAACTGTCAGGCCGAGACTTGACGCTCTACATTGAGCCTGAGGGATACCAGCAGCGTAAAGATATTTGGAGAGGGCAAATGGACGGGAGAGGAGAGAAAGCTGAGAGACAACGGCAGGGAGATAAAGACGGAAGACAATAAAAAGAGGAGCTGTTGGGAACTGTGATAAAAGAAAGGGAACACGAAATAAGAACTTTAGGATTGACAGTGGTATGGGTGGTTATTGCGAATTGCAAAAAAACTGCTGCTGATGTGCTGCCATTTCAATTATACAAAGCGCAATTTCACATGTCTATGGCTAATGTGTCGCTGTCAGTATCTATCAGGCTTCTGTTGCTCTCTGCAACATACCTCTATGTCTTTGTCTGAATACCACTTTTACCACACCTAATCACCCCACAATCTCTTTTTCACGAGCCTTTAAATGGTTAAGGCTCTGGCTGTAAATATAGACTGTTCAGCTAATACATTTGCAGTGATGGCCCTGGAGGACCTATTCCTTTACTGGTCTCCAGAGCAAATGAGCTCAGATGTGTGGTCAAACACATTCATTTCAATAGTGTCATTTGCTGTGAACAAACTAATTTCCATCATGGTTTACAATGTTTAACTGTAACATAAAATACAACTGAGAATACACTTATGCCATTAACATTTAATATTTTCACAGGGAGATATGCAGACGTTTTTCCAGCACCACCATACATGCAGTGTATGTATGTTGAATGAAAGTCAAGTTATTTTCTTTGTTATTATTTGAAGAAAAATTTTAGACCTACTAAGTGCACAAAAACTGTCGTGCTGACAAGCTGATCTGTGCATCCACAAGCTTAGCATGCAGTGGGGCCTTGAAAACATAAAAGTGAGAGCAGTCAAAAGCTTGAAAGGAAAAAAGCATCAAAGACACCTATATAAATTCTTCTGGCTTTGGTTTAAAAAGCTGTCAGCTGATGGAAGACCCTTCATCTGGCGTTGCAAGTAATTTGCCAACAACCATGCGTGTGGAAACATAAGAATAATAAGTGTAACTGCTAAATAATCTTCATGGACTGTTAAGCCATCATATTTGACTAGGCAACCAGTTGAACAAATGTTTGTCAATGATTCTGGACTTTTAACTTTTACAGTGGAGTTTCCTAGCTACTTAAACTTAGACTTAGACAAACTTTAATGATCCACAAGGGAAATTGTTCCACCCAGTAGCTCAGTTACAAAGGTTGGAAAGTGTAAGGATGGAAAGGATAATGCAGGTATAAAGTAGACAAAAAATGTACCGTAGTAGCAATATAAACTATAACATATATGTAATATGTTATATTTTACTTCTGGACGCTTCAACCCAAAATAGTTTGATAAATTAAAGACTGTCCGCCTGTCAATGTACTGCAATTTCTGGACTATAAGCCGCACAGGTATATAAACCACAACCACTAAATTTTAGAAGAAAAATTATTTTTTTCATATAGAAAGATGATTTGAAAAATCAGACTATCTTTAAATCTCAGTAGGACTAAAATAAAGCTATTTGGTAACAGTAGAAGAGAATCCATCCATCCATCCATTTTCTACCGCTTATTCCCTTCGGGGTCGCGGGGGGCGCTGGAGCCTATCTCAGCTACAATTGTCAAACACAAATACAGATAGACGGAGTAAATATTGAAAGGGTAAAAGAAAACAAATTTTTGGGTGTAATAATAGATTAGAAACCGCATGTAAAAAATGTACAACATAAAGTAGCAAGAAACACATCAATAATGAATAAAGCAAAACATGTTCTAGACCAAAAATCCCTTCGTATTCTCTACTGCTGGCTAGTGTTACCATATCTGAGTTATTGTGTAGAAATATGGGGAGACAACTACAAATGTGCGCTTCATTCACTATTGGTGTTGCAAAAAAGATCAATTAGAATAATACATAATGTTGGATATAGAGAACATACAAATCCTTTATTTATCAAATCACAATTATTGAAATTCAACGATTTGGTGCATTTGCAAACAGCTAAAATTATGTATAAAGCAAACTATAACCTGCTACCCAAGAATGTACGTTTGTACAACAATTCTTCTCAACAAAAGAGGAGAAATATAACCTTACAGGAAAATGTAATTTAAAACATCTGTATGCTCGTACTACACTTAAAACCTTTAGTATATCAGTACGTGGAATTAAATTGTGGTACGGATTAACCAAATAAATCAAACAAAGCACCAATATGATTCAGTTTAAGAGACTATCCAAACTACAAGTTCACAAAGTACACAGAACAAGAATTATGATAAACATCTTGAACCCTTTTTTTTTATTTTTTTTTTTTTATTGAGACCAAGATTATTTATGTATTTAATATTTGTTTGTTTACTATGGTATATTATTTATGATGTATTTGTTCACTGTTCTGTTACAGAGAACAAGGAAATTGGATAAAATTGCTATGGTATGAAAAGGGGTAGGATTAAATAAGCTCTGCTTCTACCTACTCCTTTTCAGACGTGCTGTAATGAAACAACTGGAATTGTGTGATGCATTATGTTGTATCTACCGTATGCGTGTTCGAAATAAACTGGAACTGAACTGAAATATATTAGCTGCACTAGACTATAAACCGCAGATATATATACTGGTATGTTGTGAAATGAGATATTTACATTGAAAGATTATATAAATGTTTATTTACATACATTAATTGTTTCCAAACAGTGCTTGTAAAATGGCAGGAAAACAGCTGATCAAACAAAACAGAAACATCATTGATGTCTTTATTCATCCTTTATGAGATTAATAAGATTTTCTCCTTTTTAAATATGGTTAAAACATTTTATCAGGATTCTTCTTCCCTGTAACTTGTAAAGCACTAGGTTTAAACAGTTTCTTAAAGTGTGCCATGTTAGTACATTGTTTGATTTCTTTGCTTAATTCATCCCATAATTTAGCTGTTAGCTAAAAAAAAAATCCATAGATGAGCAATTTCTTTGTATAAGTCGCAGGGTTCAAATCTTGGGAAAATAGTAGAGGCTTATTGTCCGGAGAATATGGAACTCTTGTGGCTCCCTTTGACTTCTTGTTTGTTGAGTGCACGGGCACGTCTTAGAAAGGTTGTACACTCAAAGTTATCATTGCTTTCGCGCTAAATATGCTAGAAAAAAAAATGAAGAAGTTGGCTGGTAAGTATAGATTTTACTTGTGACCTAGGCTAACTTGTGTCGTGGCCATCAAAAGAGGATTCTTGTTCTATCATAGAGAATTAAAAAAGAAAGTAAAATAGCTTCAGAAGAGAAATCGAATGTGGTCCTGTCACTACACAGGAGTAGAAAGTTAAAAGCAGCTATTTTTGATATACAGTAGACTTATTTGGGACTCAGAGAGCTTGGAGAGCAAAAGACAAAGAAACATCAGTTTTAGAGCACATATGAGCCACCAAAAGATGTCCATTAAAGCTAGAATATTAAAAGACTTACTCTTCATTAGTGGGCTGATACCAAAGTGTCTTTTATTCAATGTTCTGACACTGGATACTTGCTGCAGTCCTTCCCTTCACCCTTCATCATGGCGGGTCCGAGAGGTTAGAGGGATGGAGAGATAAAGGGATGCACATGGGGTTATGAAGATGATTATTCGTTTGGGCCATGTTGTGAATAATTTATCTCCCAGATGAGGAGCAGCTCCGGGCCCATAATGAAGCACAAGCCAGTTTGAAAGACTTTCATCTTGCTCATTCTGAACACTTACACTGGTGCTAATCTGCCTAATACAAGTATGTGTTCGACTAACTATCTTTTTGCACGGTAAATGATGTCCAGAAGCACTGAAATTCATTGACCCCGTTGATTTGTGCATGCTTAACCTTGCCCCCATCTTGACTGGACAGAAGCCACCTCAGCAGCACCCGCAACATGCAGCACCACAAGGAGATCGCACAGGAATAGTTGGGTGCTGTCATCGGGTGCAGCACGGGTGCCTGAGCGGCAGCAAGAATCTGTAAAGAAATTGAATGCTGAGTCGCAGGAAAGACACACAGGATGTAGGGAAAAGAGGGAAAAGCAAGAAGCGAGAGATCCGCTCAGTCTGCAGTGGTTTGATAAGACTTATTGTTTCATTATCTTACTTGCTCTCCCTTTCTCCCTGGGCCAAGTCCTGCGCTGGCAAGCAGACACAGGCACACACATGCGCACGTACATACTTTACTAATATGCACACTGCGCAGAGAAAGGAGAAGAAAATGCAGATTAAGGACATTCTAATGAGAGGAAGGAAGACAACTGGCTGTTGAGTACTTATCTCATGTTTGCAATAAAATTGCAAGCGTTTTTTTCCACATTTTACTTGTCGCCTGTTGAGTTGACTAGGAGTTGTAAGTGTGGTACCAACACACATACTAGTGTTGTAATGATACCAATATGTTGGTACCGGTACAAGTACTACAATTATTTCGATACTTTTCGGTACTTTTCTAAATAAAGGGGACCACAAAAAAATGGCATTATTGGCTTTATTTTAACAAAAAATCTTAGGGTACCGTAAACATATGTTTTCTAATTGCAGTTAAGTCCTTAAATAAAATAGTGAACATACAAGACAACTTGTCTTTTAATAATAAGTAAACAAACAAAGGCTCCTAATTAGTCTGCTGACATATGCAGTAACATATTGTGTCATTTATCATTCTATTATTTTGTCAACATTATTAAGGACAAATGGTAGAAAATTAATTATTAATCTACTTGTTCATTTACTGTTAATATCTGCTTACTTTCTCTTTTAACATGTTCTGTCTACACTTCTGTTAAAATGTAATAATCACTGATTCTTCTGTTGTTTGATACTTTACATTAGTTTTGGATGATACTACAAATTTGGGTATCAATCCGATACCAAGTAGTTACAGGATCATACATTGGTCATATTCAAAGTCCTCATGTGTCTAGGGACGTATTTACTGAGTAAATAAACATAATATACATTAAAAAAAAACGAAAGAAGATGTTGTGATGCCAAAAAATATCCACGTAATCATAGTAGGATCGACTAGATACGTGCCTGTACTTGATATCATTACAGTGGATGTTAGGTGTAGATCCACCCATGGCGTTTGTTTACATTTTGATGCCGGTGAGCTACGATGTGTAGTGAAGCATGTTTAGCTATTCCTCGTCCTGCAGGGATGATACTTGTAACTTACTTTTTTTGTCACCATGGAGACCAGGATTAGTGATTTAGAAGTCACTAAATCACTGCTGACGGCGGATGGATGTTAGCCGCCAGCTAGCTAGCCATGTCTTAAAGCACCTCTTCCTGAGGGCGTTTCAGTGTTATAACTTCACCTTTATCGTTAGTTTTTAAGCCAAAATGTGTCCGTTCTCCCTTTTCTGTCTACACACTGTGTCTGTTTGTAAGCACTCCATGATTGTGTGCCGCCGAACATGCTCGTCTGCTCGTAAACCAGCAATGACACGACGTGACTTTGGCGCGGGCGCGGGGGGTGCGGGACCGCTGCGTTTCAGAGACGATATAGTACCGAAAATTATTCATTAGTATCGTGGTACTATACTAATACCGGTATACCGTACAACCCTAACACATTGTCAAGAAAAGAACTAGACCGAGAAGAATATACAATGTGAAATAAGCAGACTTATGTTCAAAGCAGCATTACTCCAACATTTTAGTTAGGATGTGACGATCAAAAATTTCATGTCACGCTTATTGTGACCAAAAATACCAAGGTTATTGTTATTATCACGGTAATGTTGAATATGCTCAAAAAGTACTTAATTATTTTAATCAAGTTTTATTTTTTTCCGAAATAACTTAAGTAAATAAACACATATTATATTGTCTTGACAGAGGAAACATTAAATATTGTTCGGTTTTCATTAAAGCCATTTAATTTTTATTTGTGTGTTTCAATAAGTTTATTTTCTATTTCAATTAGTAAACGTTTTATAATTTTCTTTAAACAAATGCAAATTGGGTGATCACTTCGCTTCACTTCCGGTTTAAGTGACGTCACGCGCGTGAGTACATTTCCTGTTTAAGACATTTTTGTCTGTGTCGACTCGACTCGAGAATAGATCTTAGACAGCCCTGCATTTATGTTTAATGTGAATGCTGTATCTTAGTTGTTTAGACAGTAATGTGCTTATACAGATTTAAATTGGGGTATGACGTTTCCTAATGGGGAAATACCTTAATGCCTCTTGTTTTCATCTTAGCAAGCTAACGTTAGTCGGTCCATAATTTTATCAAAGTGCAGTTATCAATCACCGTTTTTTAAAATAATTGTAATTGATTGCGGTAATAGTAACTGTAGGGAGTTTTGCCGTAGTTATCATTATTACCGTTTATCGTTACTTCCCTATATTATAGCAATAGGTTTGCGAAGTGTGACGATTGGAGATTGTTGACAAAAATTCACTTATTAAAATTTTTGTATGAAGAGTAACATTTCAATATTAGCAGAGGTTAACTTAACACTTCTATATGCCGACAGCTTGCACTTGGAACAGAATATTAAACATTCAGTGATCACAAATACATTCATTTATTCCTGGCGGCCCGCAACTAATAAACCTGGACAGCCACAAATTGATTTGGCGATGCCTGTTTCCCTCGCTCATAAACACATTGAAAGAGGACTGTGTGCAGGGTTTTTCTTTTTCGTTTTCTTGTTTTATGGCTGGGTCATTCAAGGTTAAAGGTGCATTACCGCTACAGAACTGTATTGGAGTGTGAACCAGAGTTCCCTCCCTTCTGCCTCCCTCACATACACACACACACACACACACACACACACACACACACACACACACACACACACACACACACACACACACGAGGTAAACCTCCAACGAAAAAGGAGGTTTACCTCCAAATTCGTCAGGACAACCTAAAATCATCAGGCCGGAGGTTGGGTCTTGGGCGCAGTTGGGTGTTCCAACAGGACAATGACCCCAAACACACGTCAAAAGTGGTAAAGGAATGGCTAAATCAGGCTAGAATTAAGGTTTTAGAATGGCCTTCCCAAAGTTCTTACTTAAACATGTGGACAATGCTGAAGAAACAAGTCCATGTCAGAAAACCAACAAATTAAGCTGAACTGCACAAATTTCGTCAAGAGGAATGGTCAAAAATTCAACCAGAAGCTTGCCAGAAGCTTGTGGATGGCTACCAAAAGCGCCTTATTGCAGTGAAACTTGCCAAGGGACATGTAACCAAATATTAACATTGCTGTATGTATACTTTTGACCCAGCAGATTTGGTCACATTTTCAGTAGACCCATAACAAATTCATAAAAGAACCAAACTTCATGAAAGTTTTTGTGACCAACAAGTATGTGCTCCAACCACTCTATCACAAAAGAATAAGAGTTGTAGAAAGTTTGAGAAACTCAAGATAGCCATGACATTATGTTCTTTACAAGTGTATGTAAACTTTTGTTCACAAATGTATATTTTTATTGGGGAGTTGGTCAGCCTTTTTCACTGGCAGCTTTTCGCAGGGGGATTCATCTTGCTTGTGACATAAAAAAGCATCAGAGGAAAGTTAATATGTATCTCTGAACATATCTGTTTTGCTTAACATGTTTTCTACCTTTTTGCCTCCCCCAGCATCCATAAACATCACAGGCACAAGCATCAGGGTCAAATATGCAAGATGGTGTTATCAAACTCCCCCAAACTCAACACCACAATTAGATTTCAGTTCTATGGGAAACAGCCAGTGGCTTTCCGTAATAATTTTTTTTCTGTAACATAACCATCCATTTATTTATGACGCAGAAGAAGTCAAAAGGTCAAATCAGTTATGTTACATTGCAGTGCTCTATAGACAAAACATTTTAACCAACCTCCAACACATCTACTAAGACGGGAGCAATGCTAATTGTTTTTAAATGACAGTCAGATGGCCAAGTCAGCTGATTTGAATGGTCCGGTTGGTTAATAGCAGAACAGGGCTAAAACATACAGTATTAGACGTTGCCACTTTATAGAATGTAAAATAAAAGCAGACTGTATTTAGAATGCAAAAATCTATGAGGAATAATACAACAGAGAAACTGCATTCAGTATTTAAAAGAAAAAACGGATACATGCATACCTTCTTTGACAAACCAATAACAGACATGGCCTGTGCCTCTTGTGTTCGGGCCCATCACAAAGACATGGCAACAGATGTGGATGCATTCATGCATATAAGACCACAAATACACACTGACAGGTACGTACTGCAGGGCAGCCTTCGTCCCCTGACAGTAGACATTTGAGAGTGAATGCACTGTGGGGATGTCAAAGAAACAGAAATGAAGGAAACCGATTTGCCGAAATGAGACACAACCTCCACTCAGGCTCCTTTTAAAACTGTATTGTGGAGTTGTGCTTGTGCACATGATTAGATTTACTGTCAGGGCACTGCTAGTGATATTATATTTTCAGTCATGCCCTCCCATGTGACAAAGGAACATGCCTAGACAGAAGAAACTAGTGGTGTGGACGACAGTTTTATTGCCCCATGTAATTTGAGCCTTGATTTGCGACCTTACTGTACGCATGGAAGAGATGGGATTTAGCTTAGTCTCTACCACTGTAGTGGTTTTCACCTGCGTCCAAGCTTGAATGCTACTACTTTCTGAATGATGTACAACCCACCATTATTGAGGTAAGTGAGGTCAACAAATGGACCGCTAGCTATTCTTCTCTTTATGTTCTTTTTTTCTTTCTTTTTTTTGATCAAACATATAAAATGTTATTATTTGATTATTGCAGGTGTACTTTGTGTGACGGAACTAAAACATGACATTTCCTGCGTTACATGCCTTACATACACTGTCTATGGTAAATGGTAAATGGGTTATACTTGTATAGCGCTTTTCTACCTTCAAGGTACTCAAAGAGCTTTGACACCACTTCCACATTCACCCATTCACACACACTGATGGCGGGAGCTGCCATGCAAGGATAACCACGACCCATCAGGAGCAAAGGTGAAGTGTCTTGCTCAAGGACACAACGGACGTGACTAGGTTATTAGAAACTGGGGATCGAACCAGGAACCCTCAGGTTGCTGGGACGGCCACTCTCCCAACTCCGCCACGCCGTCCTCTATGGTTGATTATTTTACCAGCTGAAATGTAACAAAGGATATACAGCAAATTGCATAAAACGTCAAAAAGGTTCCCAGGGATGTGCTACAAGGTGACGATATTTCTGATGACTTCACTAAACTTTAATTAGACACACGACCCCCTTGTAGCCATGTATGTTTAACGACTATATTTACACTTCTGGGCTTAATTTTAACATATTTTTTAGTATTTTCACTCGGTATTCTGTTAGGTTTTGCCTACCATCATCAGGTTTTGTTTGTAATGAGGACATAACATTTGGGTATTTGAATGTTTTGGTACGTTGATGCAGTTGCCGTTTCCACCTATGTCCAGCAGTGAAAACAGTCTTTGGTGGGGGTGGGAGGAGTCTCTACAGATTAGTCAAAGTACAAACCCCGTTTCCATATGAGTTGGGAAATTGTGTTAGATGTAAATATAAACAGAATACAATGATTTGCAAATCATTTACAACCCATATTCAGTTGAATATGCTACAAAGACAACATATTTGATGTTCAAACTGATAAACATTGTTTTTTTTGCAAATAATCATTAACTTTAGAATTTGATGCTAGCAACATGTGACAAAGAAGTTGGGAAAAGTGGCAATAAATACTGATACAGTTGAGGAATGCTCATCAAACACTTATTTGGAACATCCCACAGGTGAACAGGCAAATTGGGAACAGGTGGTGCCATGATTGGGTATAAAAGTAGATTCCATGAAATGCTCAGTCATTCACAAACAAGGATGGGGCGAGGGTCACCACTTTGTCAACAAAATGCGTGAGGAAATTGTTGAACAGTTTAAGAAAAACCTTTCTCAACCAGCTATTGCAAAGAATTTAGGGATTTCACCATCTACGGTCAGTAATATAATCAAAGGGTTCAGAGAATCTGGAGAAATCACTGAACGTAAGCAGCTAAGACCGTGACCTTCGATCCCTCAGGCTGTACTGCATCAACAGGCGACATCAGTGTGTAAAGGATATCACCACATGGGCTCAGGAACACTTCAAAAACCCACTGTCAGTAACTACAGTTGGTCGCTACATCTGTAAGTGCAAGTTAAAACTCTCCTATGCAAGGCGAAAACCGTTTATCAACAACACCCAGAAACGTCGTCGGCTTCGCTGGGCCTAACTCATCTAAGATGGACTGATACAAAGTGGAAAAGTGTTCTGTGGTCTGACGAGTCCACATTTCAAATTGTTTTTGGAAACTGTGGACGTAGTGTCCTACGGACCAAAGAGGAAAAGAACCATCCGGATTGTTACAGGCGCAAAGTTGAAAAGCCAGCGTCTGTGATGGTATGGGGGTGTATTAGTGCCCAAGACATGGGTAACTTACACATCTGTGAAGGCTCCATTAATGCTGAAAGGTACATACAGGTTTTGGAGCAACATATTGCCATCCAAGCAACGTTACCATGGACGCCCCTGCTTATTTCAGCAAGATAATGCCAAGCCACGTGTTACATCAACGTGGCTTCATAGTAAAAGAGTGCGGGTACTAGACTGGCTTGCCTGTAGTCCAGACCTGTCTCCCATTGAAAATGTGTGACGCATTATGAAGCCTAAAATACCACAACGGAGACCCCCGGACTGTTGAACAACTTAAGCTGTACATCAAGCAAGAATGGGAAAGAATTCCACCTGAGAAGCTTAAAAAATGTGTCTCCTCAGTTCCCAAACGTTTACTGAGTGTTGTTAAAAGGAAAGGCCATGTAACACAGTGGTGAACATGCCCTTTCCCAACTACTTTGGCACGTGTTGCAGCCATGAAATTCTAAGTTAATTAATATTTGCAACAAAAAAAAAAGTTTATGAGTTTGAACATAAAATATCTTGTCTTTGTAGTGCATTCAATTGAATATGGGTTGAAAAGGATTTGCAAATCATTGTATTCCGTTTATATTTACATCTAACACAATTTCCCAACTCATATGGAGACAAGGTTTGTAAATATAATGCAGTCTAATATAAAATAAAGAGGGCTAGGACGGAACAAGGATATGTGTGACGTCTAGACTTTCAGACTTGATTGGACTGGTGTGTAAAATGTGTAAGCACTTAGAGACAGGCAACTTTAAGTAACACAAAAAGGCCACAGCTGAGAGATACAGTAATAGCTCTGACATTTTTCACTGCCTTATTCATCCTGCTTCTCTACAGGTAGAAACAGGTTCTACCCCTACCTACATCACTTTTTCAAACCAAAATTAAAAGTAATCATCCATCCATTTTCTACCGCTTGTCCCTTTTGGGGTCGCGGTAAAAGTAATCATGAATATAATTTTAAAAATCTATTCAAAAATGTGCTTAAAAGGACACTTTTTTTTCTTTCAACACACTATTTTAGTCCTCTCTCATGAGTGGCCCGCCTCCCTCATGGAGTCAAACAGCGGGAGGTGCTTGGCAGGAACCACACGGCCGTGCTCATCCCTGCATACTTCATTAGCGCTTCCTGTTTGCTCTGACTACACACTCCCTCAGGGATGTCCAACAAAAAAAAGGAAAAAAAAAGGTTTGTGTGGGAGAAAAGAACACGGTAATGTCTTTCTATCTATCTGTCTATCTACTGTTTCTATCTATCTATCTATCTATCTATCTATCTATCTATCTATCTATCTATCTATCTATCTATCTATCTATCTATCTATCTATCTATCTATATATCTATCTATCACAGCATTAAATGAAAATATGTATTATATTATCCCATTTGGAATTTTACTTCCTGGATGAACAAGCACTTTTGGTTGAATCTATAAAGGAAGCCTCTCAACGAGGGTATCATGTGTCTGTCCATGTGTGGAAATGGCATTAACCGCAGAAAATTGGGAAGACTCCTACAGAACCTGCAATGGCACACTTATTGGATCTGATGTAACAGTGATCGTGACCCTGGTGAGCTTAAAAAGGCTGACAGTTGAATTCATTTGCACACTGCTTTCCTCTTCTCTCGTTTTCTCCAGTGATATTTGTAGTAAATAGGAGATATGTTGCAGTATGAGCGGTCTTGGCATAGATTTCTAATCTCCCCTATACTTTAAAAGCCAAAGCAAGGTTACCAAAGATTACAATAAATATCACAATTTGCGACAGGACATGTCCCACTGTTCCAAACAGAAGACCCAGGATGTAATGGGCTTCACGGTCAGGCTTTGTTGGAGCATTTTCTTTTCGAGTTTGATGTTCTGCACTAAGGCTGAAACGACGTAGTCGACGTCATCGGTTACGTAAATATGTCGACGCCGTTTTTGTGCGTCGACGCGTCGCATATTTACGTCACACTACCGTCATGGCGGAGCGCAAAGCAGACTGTGCGAGCGAGGGGGGAAAAATCACGCCAAAAGTGGTCAAAAGTGTGGGAGTATTTCAATACACAGCCTAATAATGTTGTTGTATGCACACTGTGTCGAGCGGAAATGGCCTATCATAGCAGCACAACGGCTATGAACGAACATTTGAAAAGAAAACCATCAACTAGTCAATCGTCCGCGCGAGTATACGTTGTCATCATTACACAAAAACATGAATGTGTCATTTGTATCTGCTAGGGGTGTAACGGTACGTGTTTTGTATTGAACCGTTTCGGTACGGGGCTTTCGGTTCGGTACGGGGGTGTACCGAACGAGTTTCTAAGCTAAAGCTAACTTTAGCTGCTAAAGTGTTAACAAGCTGCTTCGCTCCTTCTGCGGCTGCCTCTGTCTCAGCACGCAGCATTGTCCCACCCACACAACCATCTGATTGGTACACACAAAGAGTTATACAAAGCGTTATCAGCCAATCAGCAGTGCGTATTCAAAACGTTACCAGCCAATCAGCAGTGTGTATTCAGAGCGCATGTAGTCAGCGCTTCAGCGTGGAGCAGATAGGTGTTTAGCAGGTGAGCATCAGGCAGCGGACTCTCCCCAAATGATAATAAACACCTCCCAGTCAACTACTAGTAACATCACTATGAGCTAGGGATGGGCGATACCACACTTTTAGGATTCGATACGATACCGATACTTTATCTTGCCTTTTCATCGATACCGATACCGATACCATTAATTTCTTATTGGCAATTTTTGTCAGTCAAAAATATTATTACTATTGTTATTATTTAAGACAAATCACAAGACAATATATAATAAAAGTAAAATTAAAATAAATAACATAAATATGAAAAATAAATTAAATATTATATATAATAATAATTATATATTAGGGCTTTCCAATTAACTGTCAAATCCGAATCGCAAGAAGCTGCAGTTATTTTTTAAAGTTTGTGATATAATTAGCAATTAATGAAATATGAAATAGGCTAATGTTTTCGAAATGTAAGAAATCATGTTACAGATTAAAACCAAAATCACAATCAATCATATATTCAAGCTTTTCTTGGGAAAAAATAAAACTGTAATGCAAAGATGAAGAATCTCCAAATTGTATCTCTTTCTTATCTTGTTTTAAATACTCAAGCAATTTTCAACTAACAGTAAATTCCCCTGTGTGGAAATTATTTGAATTTAGGATAATCATTTAAACAAAAATATTCAGTAAACATTACTAAAAAAACAAAAAAACAATGCCTGTTTTAAGTCAACAATTGGACAACACTGGATATGCCTGGCTGCATCGTTGTCGGCTGGCTGTGTGTGTGTTGCACGTTGACGACGCTCATTCGCTGTCTCCTGTCACGTGACTGGGCCAGCTCTATACTCTGCCAGGTACAGGGGTGTCCCAGCACATAGTAAGTTAAGTAAGTCATCAAAAACATCTGAAAGTGATGCTTGCACCCCCCACACGCCGTTTTTTGGTTTATATCGATACTTTTTTCAGAAAAGTGATGCCAAATGAGTAGCGTGTGAGTATCGATATATCGATACCACAGGATCGATACGCACATCCCTACTATGAGCCCGTTGACCTTCTAGGAATATAAACTGGAGCTCAGCTCACACGCAGTCCTGGCTTGAGGTGAAGGCTACCGGTAATTAGCTCTCAGTTCCAGCCACATCGACCCCTTCTGAGCGCCTATTTTCAGCTGCTGGGAATATTGTAAACAAGAAAAGAACCAGAGCATGTAGACATGCTAACCTTTCTTCATTACAACTGTTAGTCACTCACTGGAATGAGTAGAATTGGTTATTGTATACTGTGTTGGACTGGATGTTTATTTTGCACATTTTAAAAGCAATACTTAATGTTTACAGTGCTCCAGAATATTTAGATTGGCACTTTTTTGTATTGGATGTTTATCTTTATTTTTGCACATTTTAAAGCAAAATAAGCAATACTTTTACTTTTGAAATGCTTATACTATTGCAGAATATTACGATTTGCACTGGATGTTTACTTTTATATTTGCACATTAAAAAGCAAATAAGCTACTTTTAATTTTGTTAAATGTTAAAAGTTTTAAATGTTTACATTGTTACAGAATATTTTGTCATGTTGTTGTCAATGTTGACTGAGTGGCCATACTTCTTTTTTTTTTAAAAATAAAAGCCATGCCTTTTGAAAAAACTGGCCTACATTTATTTTTTCATCTTCATTTTGAATAAAAAAAATAATCGGCAAAAGGAAAAATAATCTATAGACGAATCGAAAAAATAATCTATAGATTAACCGATTAATCGAAAAAATAATCTATAGATTAATCGATAGAAAAATAATCGTTAGCTGCAGCCTTATTCTGCACATTTTCTCCAGGTACTCTGGCTTCCTCCCAGATATGGATGGGTACCCAACTCTGTACTGAATTGGCAACGGTGAGTTTGATAGGTAAGCCATCAGACATGTTTTTTTAATCAATTGTCTTATCCAGTGGCAAACTGTTGTCAAGCTGTTGCCACTCTCTACTTTGTCCTCCATCTTGTAAACACGGCGGTGTGTGTGTTGTTACAGCAAGCGAGAGTCAAAGATGCAGATATGCATAATTGAAGAAACCTGATCCAACAGATGTGCTTAGTGGTTAGCCAGAGAGGTTGTAAAATCAGTCTTTTACAAGATGACAAATTGGATGGTACTGACGCTACCTCGGCGACATGTTTTGAGACAAATGATTTTGCTTGGACAATAAACACACCTTTGATCAGCACACCACAGACATTCAAAAAAGAAGTCAACAAAGACTGTCAGCCATCCGAAAACTCAAAGGACTATATGTTGCACCTCATCTCCTGTTATTACTTTACCAAAGCATTGTTCAACCCATCCTTATGTACTGTTCCACATGTTTTTTCACCATGCTTTCTGTAACCAACCGGACCAAACTCACACGCATTACAAACATAGCAGCTAAAATCATCGGCCTACCCACACCCAACATTTCAGACTTAAACCACAGGTCCATCAGTCGACTGGCAAAAACAATAGTCCAGGATATCACTCACCCACTACACCAATACATCATCCCACTACCATCAGGGCGCAGGTACAGAACCATCAAATTCCGGAGGGCCCGCCTCAGGAAAAGCCTTATCCCTGCAGCTATAGCCGCCCTTAACAGCAGGCCCAGCCGACCTGTCTGACAAGCATGTAAATGTGTGTTGGTCATGTAGGATGTCTTTTTTTGTTATTTTTGTTTTTGTGATGTGTAATGTCTATTGTTCAAATGTACGGGAGTGAAAAGGAATTTCCCCAAGGAGACCAATAAATCTAAATCTAATCTAATCTAAAGGTTCTGCTATAAACACACAATGTAAGGCAGGGGTCTTTGATGCTCCCAGGTATTCACCTTGTTGGAGGGACAGATGAATAAAGGTGGTCCTGGACGTTCCTAGAAATAATGAGGGAACAAAATCTAAATTATTTTTGAAAAAATGTGTGGAGCTGAATTTTCCCTGAAATATGCATCAAGGCTATAAAGTGTGCTTACCTGATTAATTGAACAAAATAATCAATAGATTATTTGATGTATGGATTTATATTGTGTACAAATTAAGAGCGTGAAGGGAATGCATGTGTTGGTAATTGCTATGAAATGGAATAGTTAAAGTTAAAGTACCAATGATTGTCACACACACACTAGGTGTGGTGAAATTTGTCCTCTGCATTTGACCCATCCCCTTGTCACCCCCTGGGAGGTGAGGGGAGCAGTGAGCAGCAGCTGTGGCCACGCCCCGGAATTTTTTTTGTGATTTAACCCCCAATTTCAACCCGAGATGCTGATTGCCAAGCAGGGAGGTAATGGGTCCCATTTTTATAGTCTTGGGTAGGACTCGGCCGGGGTTTGAACTCACAACCTACCAATCTCAGGGTGGACACTCTAACCACAAGGCCACTGAACAGGTGTAGCACTGCAGCTATCATAATCGATAGCTGCAGCCCTAAATTCTTAACATTTGACATTGTCTCTCTGACGTCACGTCACAGTATCTGCCTGACTACTTAGAGATAGGGGGGCGTGTCGGTCTCTCAGTGATGACAGAAGTAGAACGCACCATCACACGCTGTTATTTTTCAGGCCTTTCTAGCTTCTTAAAATATTGTTCAGTCAGTAAAAATTAACTCCTCTTCTCAACCCAGCTCTTTTAAGGACACATGAATCAATGACCACCGTTGTTTTCATTAATATTATTACTATTTGCTTTTAATGACGATCATGGTCGCCGTAGTCAAAAAATAATAAACAAGTGTGCAACCACTGTTGGCAGTCCTTTATCTTTTCAGAGCATTTTTATGGCAGACTGCTGCATGAGAGACATAATGAAGTCCATACAGTTAACTAAAAAGTGACATTGTCGTAGCTGTGTGACATATTTAAAAGAGAGAACATTGTGTTAAATTGGGATGAACAGTATTGTAAATACTGCAGTAATGCAGTTCCAAAGTCTTCCCAATAATGCCCTGACGTGTGACGGTGTCAAACAAAAACTTGAGTGTAGTTTTTTTTTTCTGGCGCTTTTTCACTGACCGATGTAAAAATAAACTAAATATCCAACAAATCTCTACGCAGCGCAGAACCGGCAAGGTGGGGGCGTGGAACGCCGTAAAGGGGAGAAAAGGAGAAAGCATGCGGAGAAGTATGTCTGTAGATAAGAGGACTTTGCTTTCCTGAACATGTTCATCAAAATCCATACATAACTGTTTGAGTTGTGTTGCTAACAGACAAACACACCCTGGCGAAAACACAATCTCTTTGGCGAAGGTCTGTCTCAAGCGCTTCTGGCGACACAGAGCATGTCACAGCGCACCGCCATGGAGGAAAAGCGCCCTGTAGGAGTGCGGACAATGCACTCCATGGGAAATAAAGGAAGCTACTTGATGAACCCATCCATCCATTTTCTACTGCTTGTTCCTTTCGGTGTCATGGGGGGTCTGGAGCCTATCCCAGCTGCACTCGGGGACACCATTACCCGGACAAATATATTTGAAGCCAGCAAAGCTAAACATCAATGTTTGAGGTATTTACATTATTAAAAGTCAGTTAACTTTTCAGAGAAACAGCATTTTCCAGACTGATATAAAAAAAATGTCCACTGGAGAGGACAGTGCTTCCCAGAAAGTAAAAGTTGAACATTATTTACTTACACTAGGTACACTGGATGTTTACATTGTCATTTTAAAGACAATCAAGTGTAAGTTTTTGTTTTATATTTGTCAGGTTTGTCCCTGGCAGTTTGGTTATGTTTTAGTTTTTCCTCTGTTTGTCTTTATTTCCTGTCAGCGCTCTTATTTTGGTTGTTTCCTGCTTGTCTCCCTGAGTGCTGTTTTCCCTCAGCTGTGGCTGATTGGCACCTGGCCACACCTGATGTCAATCAGCCAGCTGCTATTTAAACCTGACTTGCCATTCAGTCTGTGCTGGAGTATTGATTGTTGATGTCATCACTACCTGTCCTGCTAATACTCGTCGATGTCGTTATTTGCGGTAAGCTGTTCCTGTTGGCTGGTTCCTATAGCTATTTACAGTTTGCTGTCTCCTAGCTCCTTGTTTTGTGTTTTCCTGTTAACCAGATCATGTTAGCCGTTAGCTATTTCCAGTTTTTCAGTTTTCTGGTTCCTGTTTCCAGTTTGCCTGTTCCTAGTTCCTGGTTTGTTTTTTCTTTATTGTGGACATTAAATCATATTTTCCCACACAAAGCCTGCCTTCTCTGCATCTTGGGGTTCGTCACCAACACCATGTGACAGAATACTCCAGCCTGACACGAACCCCGCAGAGATTTCGATGGCAGAGAGGCTTGACAGGATTCTGGTGATGATGGCTAAATTGAAGAATAGTTTGGCTTCATTTCAAGCCCTCTCCCACCCACCCCTGTCGTCTGTGGGCCTATCTGGTGACGTCTGGGATCCATCCCTTGAGGGCGGGGGTATGAGTAGCTGTGCAGCTGGGGAGGCACAGCTACTTCTCACCCCAGTGGGTCTGCAACAGACGGTGCCATCCTCTTCGGTAGGCCAGAAGACGCCACCATGCACTCCGGTGGGCCAGCAGCAGACGCCGCCACCACCCTCTCCGGTGGGCCAGCAGCAGAGGGCGCCACCACCCTCTCCGGTGGGCCAGCAGCAGAGGGCGCCACCACCCTCTCCGGTGGGCCAGCAGCAGAGGGCGCCACCATCCTCTCCGGTGGGCAAGCAGCAGAGGGCGCCACCATCCTCTCGTCGGCCACGGATGTGGTTGTTCCATGGGCGACCGCCTCTTAAATTGCGGCGGCGTTCAACCCGTCGTCGCCACCCGACTCTTCCCCGCTGGTTGCGGGGACACTTGGCCTGGCGACCCACCGCCTTGTCCTCCCTACACCCTCCCGTGACTTTGGACTGGTTTTTTTTGGGTGGGGGGTGTTTCTAGAACGTATGGTATCCATTATGGGAAGGGGGCTACTGTCAGGTTTGTCCCTGACAGTTTGGTTATGTTTTACTTTTTCCTCTGTGTTTGTCTTTATATCCTGTCAGCGCTCTTATTTTGGTTGTTTCCTGCTTGTCTCCCTGAGCGCTGTTTTCCCTCAGCTGTGGCTGATTGGCACCTGGCCACACCTGGTGTCAATCAGCCAGCTGCTATTTAAACCTGCCTTGCCATCCAGTCTGTGCTTGAGTATTGATTGTCGATGTCATCACTACCTGTCGTGCTAATACTTGTCGATGTCGTTATTTGCAGTAAGCTGTTCCTGTTGGCTGGTTCCTATAGCTATTTACAGTTTGCTGTCTCCTAGCTCCTTGTTTTGTGTTTTCCTGTTAGCCAGATCCTGTTAGCCGTTAGCTATTTCCAGTTTTTCTGGTTCCTGTTTCCAGTTTGCCTGTTCCTAGTTCCTGGTTTGTGTTTTTTCTTTATTGTGGACATTAAATCATGTTTTCCCACACAAAGCCTGCCTTCTTTGCATCTTAGGGTTCGTCACCAACACCATGTGACAATATTTGTTTGAAACAGTGGATGTTCCAGCACTATTCTTCGCACTTGAAAATACCTGTTTGCAGTAATAAATAGGATTAGAACATTTGAACATTATGTTTGTGTTTAATTACAGTAGGTGTATTTATCCTGAACATTCCTGCCACTTCATTTTACACACTATGACATTTTGTCTTTTTTTTTTTTAACAATTCCACAATAATATTGTACTGTGGCCTTGTAAGATTTTGATATTGTTGTATACCAAGTGTTAAACAAACTTGGCAATAATTTTGATTCTAATGTAAGGACATAAAGTGAGCATGCGTTATCATACTTTCCCATGAAACATGAAAAGAGCAATGAATGGAATTTAAACAAATACCATAATGGATGTCATGAAGGCAGTTCTCCTGCTTTTTTCCCCTCTTGTTTTCCTATTCCCCTCTCCTCTCGTGTCTGTCCTGGCATTAGTTTCAGGTGTGCTGCCAGTCATCCGAGCCCACCTGTTGCTAATCAACTACCAGACTTAAACCCTGGATCTCCACTCAGCCGGTGCCAGTTCGTCCGTTGCCTGCGGTAGAATCTAACCACGAGCTCACTTACTCTGACCTTTGCCCTGAACCTTTTGTAATTCCTGTTTTTGTATTTCCTCAGGTGGAGGACAGATTTGGACCCGCTTTTCCTGGAGCTGAACTTTTGTTACTATTGATATATTTTCTCCAGTGATTTTTTGTTATTAAAAAGAGACTTTTAAGGATCTGCACTTGGATTCTCATTCTTTTTTTAAACCACAACAGAACGAACTGGCCATGATGAATCCAGCGGATCTTCCCCTTGATGAAGACACACCTGTGGCAAATCCGTTTCGCATCAAGGCATCCTGCTTGGCCTGCATGAACAAACAGTACGCCATCTTGTCCAAGGAAATCAGGACCTTGTATCATAGATGAGTCAATTAATGAACCAAATGTCTGTTTTGACTAAGAAACTTTTATCCACAGCCTCTGCCCAGTCACCTTTGACTCCTGCCTCACCCCACGCCTCTGCCACAACTCTTGAAGTTCCCGTGCCAAACCCTGAGTCTTTTCATGGGGACCTGAGCAGCTGTCGAGGCTTTCTTCTGCAGTGTTCCAACGTTTTTCAGCTCAGACCAACAACCTTTCCACAGATAAGTCAAAGATTTTGTTTATGGTTAGGTTACTGCGTGTCAGGGTCTTAACATGGGCAGAGGCAGAAGACTCCAAGAATCCACCGGCACTCAGAAGATTGAATGACTTTATTGAGCGTTTCCGGCAAGATTTCGACCACCCAAATTATGCTGGCAGTGCTGCTAAGTGTGTCCTAGCTCTACAGCAGGGAAGTCATAGTGCTGCTGATTATTCTGTGGAGTTTCAAACATTGGCAGCTGATTTAGGGTGGAATGACAAGGTGCTTATGGAGATTTTTAGTAAGGGCCTTAACGACCAGATAAGGGATGAATTGGCTTGCAGAGACGAAGAGACACATTTCAGTTCACTCATTTCATTGGTGATTCGTTTAGATAACCGTTTACGTGAGCGCCGCCAAGAGAAGACTGGTCAATCTAAATTCCCTCAAACTGTTGACAGACCAGCAATTAAAGCAGCAGAAATTCCCCGTCCTACCCCTCCTGCAGCTACTGAAGAAACCGTGCAACTGGGCAGAGCACACCTGTCTCCTGGAGAACGGCAGCAACGCATGCGGCTAGGTCAGTGCCCATATTGGGGATCGGGTCATTTAATTTCCACTTGTCCAGTCAGGCCAAAAAGATCGGACTCACCAGTAGTCCTGGGAGTATTGGTGAGTTCTGAAATAGGGTGTAGTCCCCGATTGTTACTTCCGGCTACCCTTAGTTTGGGTAAATTTTCCCTACCTATGTCAGCGTTGATAGATTCTAGTGCTGAGGACACCACTCGTGTTGGGACATCCTTGGTTGAGTTTGCACAACAGCGACTGGTTACATGGTAGGATTACAGGTTGGAGTGAAAAGTGTCACATTAATTGCCTTCGCTCTGGCCTAGTGTCAGTTAAGGATGGTCCCTCTGAGCCTCTTGAAATTTCGGACCTGTCGAACATCCCCACATGTTATCACGACCTAGCAGAGGTATTCAGTAAGGATAAATCCTTATCTTTACCTCCTCACCGCGCATATGATTGCACCATTGAACTCCTTCCTGGTGCAATATTGCCCTCTAGCCGCTTGTACAATTTTTCATGCCCAGAGAGGGAAGTGGTATAGCTCGGTTGGTAGAGCGGCCGTGCCAGCAACTTTAGGATTGCAGGTTCGATCCACGCTTCCGCCATCCTAGTCACTGCCGTTGTGTCCTTGGGCAAGACACTTTACCCACCTGCTCCCAGTGCCACCCACACTGATTTGAATGTAACTTAGATATTGGGTTTCACTATGTAAAAGCACTTTGAGTCACTAGAAAAAAGCGCTATATAAATATAATTCACTTCACTTCACTTCAAGTGATGGAGAAATATTTAAGCGAGTCTCTATCAGCGGGCTTAATCCGTCAATTTTATTCCCCTGTCGGTGCAGGATTTTTCTTTGTAGAAAAGAAAGACCAGTCCTTACGTCCCTGTATAGATTACCGTGGCCTGAATAACATTACCATCAAAAATAAATATCCACTACTTTTGCTCACGGCTGCCTTTGATCCATTACAAGGATTTGTCATTTTCACAAAATTAGATCTGCGCAATGCGTACCACCTCGTATGTATTAGAGAAGGTGACGAGTGGAAAACAGCTTTTAACAGCCCCATGGGACATTTCGAATATTTGGTCATGCCTTTTGGTCTCACTAATGCCCCAACTGTTTTTCAAGCAATCGTTAATGACTTTCTGAGAGACTTTCTGAACCGTTTTGTTTTTGTTTATATTGACGATATTCTAATTTTTTCCCAGTCCCCAGCTGCACATGTCAATCACGTCCGTCTAGTTTTGCAAAGACTTTTGGAAAAAAAATTGTATGTAAAAGTGGAGAATTGTGACTTTCATCGTGACTCTGTGTCTTTTTTGGGGTTTATTATTGAGGCTGGACAAGTGAGACCAGACCCCCAAAAAATAAAGGCAGTAGAGTGGCCACAACCAAGAAGTCGTCGGAAGCTCCAACAGTTCCAGTGTTTCGCTAATTTTTATAGGCGCTTCATACGCAACTTTAGCTCAATTGCCCAACCCCTTTGCAGATCAACCTTGTCATCTACTCCCTTTTCTTGGACTAAGGAGGCAGAGTCAGCATTTAAAAAGCTAAAGGACTTGTTCTCTACTGCACCAATTTTAATGCAACCGGACCAGACTCGTCAGTTCATTGTGGAGGTAGATGCCTCTGACTCTGGAGTTGGGGCGGTGCTATCTCAACGGTAAAGCTCTAATGACAAGCTCCACCCCTGTGCCTTCTATTCTTGTCGTTTATCGCAGACCGAAAGGAATTACGACGTAGGGAATCGGGAGCTTTTGGCCATCAAATTGGCACTAGAAGAGAGGAGGCACTGGCTTGAAGGAGCTGAACAGCAATTTATTGTCTGGACTGATCATAAGAATCTCTTACATTCAAACTGCCAAAAGACTCAATTCACACTAAGCAAGGTGGGCATTGTTTTTCAGCAGATTCAATTTCAAACTAAATTATCGTCCAGGTTACAGGAATATCAAGCCAGATGCCCTCTTTTGCCAGTTCTGTTCTGACACCACCTCTGACCCAGTGACCATTCTCCCTTCCACCAGCTTTGTTGCAGCCGTTACTTGGGAGATTGAAGCAGAGGTTAAGGAGGCTCGACGCACGGAACTTAATCCAGGTAATAAACCCGATAACCGTCTCTGTGCCTAATTCTGTCCGTCTTCAAGTGTTGCAATGGGTCCATACTGCTCGATTTTCCTGCCACCATGGAGTTACTCGCACACTCAACCTACTCAAATGTCGATTTTGGTGGCCTTCAATGGATGCTGACACACGGAAGTATGTCCTTGCCTGCTCCGTCTGCGCCCGAGGCAAGTCTTCACACCGTCCACCCTCAGGACTTCTTCAGCCGCTCCCCGTACCTTCTCGACCATGGTCTCATATTTCTATGGACTTTGTCACAGGACTGCCCCTGTCCCAAGGTAACACAGCAATACTTACCATAATTGACTGTTTTTCCAGGGCCTGTCATTTTGTGGCTCTACCCAAGCTGCCGACAGCTTTGGAAACTGCAAATCTCCTTGTAAATCATGTCTTTCGTCTACATGGACTACCTATGGACATTGTCTCAGACCGTGGACCTCAGTTCACCTCTCAAGTATGGCGGCTGTTCTGTAAGTCAATTGGAGCTACAGTCAGTCTTTCCTCTGGTTTTCACCCACAAACTGGCCAGACGGAGCGGACAAACCAGGAGCTGGAAGCCGCACTAAGATGTGTGGCAGCAGACAACCCGATCCAGTGGAACGTCCATCTTTCTTTGGTTGAGTATGCCCATAATTCGCAATTGAGTTCTGCTACTGGATTAACCCCCTTTGAAGCCTCTCTTGGCTACCAACCGCCACTATTCCCGGACCAGGAACAGGAGTTGGCCGTGCCATCTGTCCAACATCATCTGCGTCGATGTAAAAAGATATGGAAGGACACACAAGCTGCCCTCCTACGTACGGCCAAACGCAACAAGGTGGTGGCCGATCGTCACACAGTTCCTAGTCTAGCCTAACAACCAGGACAGTTGGTCGGGTTATCATTCTGGAACATCCCCCTAATGGCTGAGGCTCGTAAACTGTCTCCATGTTTTATTGGTCCTTTTCCTGTCAATGTGATCATCAACCCTACAGCCGTGCGACCGAAGCTGCCCTCTTCCATGAGGATATATCCTGTCTTTCACATTTCCCAGCTCAAACCAATGACTGCCAGCCCTTTGTGCCCTCCGGTCAAGCCCTCTCCGCCCCCCCGGATCATTGATGACATGCCTGCCTACACTGTTTGCCAGCTGATTGACGTGCGCAGACGTGGTCGGGGGTAGCAATACCTGGTGGATTGGGAAGGGTATGGCCAGGAGGAGCGGTCCTGGGTTCCGCACTCCGCCATCCTGGAACCTGAGATGGTTTGGGATTTCCATCGTCACCATCCTGAGAAGCCTTGTGGTCGCCGGGTGGCTCCCGTTGGAGGGGGGAGATGTCATGAGGGCATTTCTCCTGCTTTTTTTTCCTCTTGTTTTCCTATTCCCCTCTCCTCTCGTGTCTGTCCTGGCATTAGTTTCAGGTGTGCTGCCCACCTGTTGCTAATCAACTACCAGACTTAAACCCTGGATCTCCACTCAGCCGATGCCAGTTTGTCCGTTGCCTGCAGCAGAATCTAGCCACGAGCTCACTTACTCTGACCTTTGCCCTGAACCTTTTTTGTTATTAAATAGAGACTTTTAAAGGCCTACTGAAATGATTTTTTTTTATTTAAACGGGGATAGCAGATCTATTCTATGTGTCATACTTGATCATTTCGCGATATTGCCATATTTTTGCTGAAAGGATTTAGTATAGAACAACGACGATAAAGATTGCAACTTTTGGTATCTGATAAAAAAAAGGCTTGCACCTACCGGAAGTAGCGTGACGTAGTCAGTTGAACATATACGCAAAGTTCCCTATTGTTTACAATGATGGCCGCATGAAGTGAGAGAGATTCGGACCGAGAAAGCGACAATTTCCCCATCAATTTGAGCGAGGATGAAAGATTTGTGGAAGAGTAAAGTGCAAGTGAAGGACTAGTGGGGAGTTGAAGCTATTCAGATAGGGAAGATGCTGTGAGAGCCGGGGGTGACCTGATATTCAGCTGGGAATGACTACAACAGTAAATAAACACAAGACATATATATACTCTATTAGCCACAACACAACCAGGCTTATATTTAATATGCCACAAATTAATCCTGCATAATAACACCTGCGTGTTTGTTATGCTAGCTCCTAGCTCCTCTGCTAGCTCCTAGCTCCATAGAACACGCCAATACAATTCAAACACCTGATCAACACACACAATCACTCAGCCCAAAAGACCGTTCACCTAACCCAAGGTTCATAAAGCTTATATATTTTTAAAAAGTTACGTACGTGACGCGCACGTACGGTATGGTACGTGTTATGCTAGCTCCTAGCTCCTCTGCTAGCTCCTAGCTCCATAGAACACGCCAATACAATTCAAACACCTGATCAACACACACAATCACTCAGCCCAAAAGACCGTTCACCTAACCCAAGGTTCATAAAGCTTATATATTTTTAAAAAGTTACGTACGTGACGCGCACGTACGGTACGGTACGTGTTATGCTAGCTCCTAGCTCCTCTGCTAGCTCCTAGCTCCATAGAACACGCCAATACAATTCAAACACCTGATCAACACACACAATCACTCAGCCCAAAAGACCGTTCACCTAACCCAAGGTTCATAAAGCTTATCTATTTAAGAAAAGTTACGTACATACGCAAAAAAAAGCCAAAGCTGCATACTCACAGTAGCACGTCTGCGTCTTTGTCATCCAAATCAAAGTAATCCTGGTAAGAGTCTGTGTTGTCCCAGTTCTCTACAGGCGTCTGTGTATCCAAGTCAAAAGTCCTCCTGGTTAGAGTCTCTGTTATCCGAGTTCTTCCATCTTGACTGCATCTTTCGGGAATGTAAACAAAGAAGCGCCGGCTGTGTACTGTTGTGGCTGACTACGTTCGAAAAATACGTCCATTTCGCACCGACAACTTTCTTCTTTGCTTGCTCGGCTTCCTTCTCCATAATGCAATGAACATGATTGAAACAGATTCACGAACACAGATGTCCAGAATACTGTGGAATTATGAAATGAAAACAGAGCTTTTTCGTATTGGCTTCAATGTGGAAGGCATACCCGTGTTTGCCGGTCTACGTCACGCGCATACGTCATCCTCAGAGGCGTTTCAAACCGGAAGTTTAGCGGCAAATTTAAAATGTCACTTTATAAGTTAACCCGGCCGTATTGGCATGTGTTATAATGTTAAGATTTCATCATTGATATATAAACTATCAGACTGCGTGGTCGGTAGTAGTGGGTTTCAGTAGGCCTTTAAGGATCTGCACTTGGATTCTCACTCTTTTTTTAAACCACAACAATGGAAGTGTGCTCTAATTCAGTAGGAGATATTTAGTCAGGTGATGACTGTCCCTTTAAACCAAGACACGCGTCACAATAAAGATCAATCTTTATATTACATCTGTATGCCACCAATAAGCAAAAATGAGCAGACACAGCGTGAAAATCAAGGATGAGAGCAATAATGTGAGGAGACTTGCTAGTGCTGAGAGTGCGGTACAAACAAATTGACTGTGAAAGTCAGCGCCCCACTTCACAGCAGATGGGTTTTCATGATGTAGCTCTATTTATTTACTTTTTTTACCACTTAACAAGAGGTGACTCTTAACAAGACTACCATGGTCCTTATTTAAATGTATTCATATCCTGCTGCCCAATCAAGTCTGGCACAGTATATGGTTACTTATGACAATGAGAAGTATATTGACATAAGTTTGGTTATTGCAATTGGCTCGATACCCACAAAAACACTTCACATTGTGTCTATTTTCAAAGAATGCAGGAGGTTCATGAACAGAGTATACAGTGCTTGGTGATGAGGGAGACAAGTGACTCATATTTGGAGTCAATATCGTTGATCTTAGGTTTGCTCTGAGGACACCGACATGCACCTGTTGGTGCAAAATGCTTTTATTTGTAAGTTCAGAATGTATTATTTTCCAGAGAACAATTGGTGACACGTTAAGCAACTGAAGACAATAGCTCTACTGTTCAATCTAATCTGCTCTGGCAAGCATCATTTGCCCTGTAATAGGTGTATGTATGCATGTCTCACATAATCCTACTTTGCAGACGCTCATTTAAGCTATAGCATATCTAAATCCAAACATAATCAGTGATTAGTTTGTTAAGAAGTACAGTACATCTTTGAAAAACAAAAAAAAATTCAGGCTAACTAGTTGCCATCTGTTGAACCTGACAATCTCGACTGCGTTATATTTATATATGGCGGTATGAGGCTAAATTCCTTACTCGTGGTACTGTTGCATGGTAAAAAATTAGGCTCGTGGACCATTGGCACATTTTCACATAGGCCCTTGGAGGCAAAAAGTTGAGGCACCTCTGCTTTAGACTTCGGACTTTCACGGTTTTCTGTGATTGAGATTTGAAAAGCAACAATTATCCTCAAGTGACCGTCAACAAAGCTGCAGATGAGCCACCACTCTGCAGGGAAATTGGCCGTAGGTCACTGGAGGTAATTACGCCAGAATGGTACGTGGGGTGTCACTTCCATTTACTTCATAATATTACTGTACATATGCTGATTGTAGGTGGTGGGTGGAGGAACAGACATTTGAAAATGTATTTGAAATTCAGCAGACTCTGCATCTTTCCCAAAAATGGGGATCAGAGAATTGAGCGTTGTTCACGTTGACTGTATGAACAAAACACATCAAACACAAACATTAAACTTGTGCCTGCTAAAAAACACAAAAGGTGAAAAGGCCGTCATTGTAACAAGCTAGGGCTTGGCGGTACACCAGTATCAGATAATACCAGTATATTTTAGAAATAAATACATATTTGAGACAATACCGCCATACTGGTATCTTTTGATGTGGCTTTGTTACGGCTGATTGCGGCCAGTGCGGCGCGCCACTGGCGGTAGGCTTGGCAGGCACTGTAGCTGAGGAATGGTCCGTCTGGAGTCACTACCGTGTATTGCAGACACCGAACCACAGCCACATTAGCCTCCGCGCACAGCTGACGTGCCCCACCATGGCTCCAGCAGCTCCTCTTAATAACCAGAGGTAACACAATCCAGTGTAATGATTCAACAGAACAGCTGTCAGAGCCGACAAATTGCCGCTGCTAAACTGCTAAAGCTAACAAATACAGTTCAGCTGAAACCCTCGATGACGTCACACGTGGTTTGGCAATAGACACTGCTTTTAGAAGGCACACACAGACATGCTCACGCTGCACTCAAACATAAAACGTTTTTAAGTAAGGCATTAATTACTTTCCTAGGAAAAATTGCATTTATTAAAGCGTAATTCCATTAGTAATTCAATTATTTTTTTGGTTAAGTAATGACAAGTAACTTTGATTAATTACTATTTAAAAGTTATTTTCAGAGCACTGGTAAAAACAGTAATGTGGTATTATTGTGTTTAAACTAAACACTTTGCACATTTTGTTTGAAATATATCGTGATTCGCCCTAAAAATACCGGGATATCAGTTTTGGTTCATATCGCCCAGCCCTATAACAAGCATGAATCAATTGCTAATGTTGGAAATAAACCATTTATTAGTGACAAATAGAGATGTCCGATAATATCAAACTGCGGATATTATCGGCCGATAAATGCTTCAAAATGTAATATCGGAGATTATCGGTATCGGTTTCAAAATTATCGGTATCAGTTTCAAAAAGTAAAATGAATGACTTTTTAAAACGCCACTGTGTACACGGACGTAGGGAGAAGTACAGAGCGCCAATAAACCTTAAAGGCGCTGCCTTTGCGTGTCGGCCCAGTCACATAATATCTACGGCTTTTCACACACACACAAGTGAATGCATCATACTTGGTCAACAGCCATACAGGTCACACTGAGAGTGTCGTATAAACAACTTTAACACTGTTACAAATATGCGTCACACTGTGAACCCACACCAAACAAGAATGACAAACACATTTCGGGAGAACTTCCGCACCGTAACACAACATAAACACAACAGAACAAATACCCAGAACCCCTTGCAGCACTAACTCTTCCGGGACGCTACAATATACACCACCCACTACCTCCCCCCCCCAACCCCACCCACCTCAACCTCCTCATGCTCTCTCAGGGAGAGCATGTCCCAAATTCCAAGCTGCTGTTTAGAGGCATGTTAAATAAAATAATGCACTTTGTGACTTCAATAATAAAAATGGCAGTGCCATGTTGGCATTTTTTTCCATAACTTGAGTTGATTTATTTTGGAAAACCTTGTTACATTGTTTAATGCATCCAGCTGGGCATCACAACAAAATTAGGCATAATACTGTGTTAATTCCACGACTGTATATATCGGTATCGGTTGATATCAGAATCGGTAATTAAGAGTTGGACAATATCGGAATATCGGAAATCGGCAAAAAAGCCATTATCGGACATCTCTACTGACAACCCTTTGCTATCACCTGTTTTACCTTAGCAGTGCTTCTCAAATATATTTTGTTACGTCCCCCTTAGGGAAAAAGAAAATATTTCGTACCCTCCACACTCTTCATTGTAATAGTATAATTATAGTATATTATAATATTATAATAGTATACATTGTCATTAAAATTGTTATAACTACACCTCTGCATAACATTCTAAGCTTATTAACATTAAAGGAAACAACGCACCAGTCTTTCCTCGTCTCTTAACGTGGTTATAGTGAAGCCAATTGCTACATACGGCTCATCATATTGTGGTATGGCAAACAAAAGTATGTTCCCCAAGGTCACACGCGTACCCAGGGGGTTTCACCCCACTATTTGAGAGGGACTGCCTTAAAGCCATTTAACTCTATTGTGGACCGTAGAGGTCTCTCATAATAACTATTATTTTAGCTCAGTTACCTAACTGAACCATCTGATTAAAAATGAAATGAGAATTCTAATGAGGAAGATATGTCTCCCGCCACCCCAAATTTCCCCAGTGTGATTCGGAGAGAAAATTGCACGTGCACGCACACACGCACACACACACACACACACACACACACACACACGCACACACCCACACACACACACACACACACACATGCACACAGACACATGCACACAGAAAACTCTCTGTGAAAAGGGTCACTATCTTGCCAAAGCTATCCTGGCAACCAGAGCTTCCATAATGAGCCTATCTTTTGTGCCGCAGTGTCAAATTGCATTAAGTGTTAGTTCAGGCTTTAGCACATGTGGTTAACCAGTGAGGGTGCATATTGAAACATGACACTGCTTCATGTGGGCACAATGAGAATGCACACGTGTCCCTGTCATTGATTTAATGAGAAAATTGAGCTCATTAGTAATTCCCATGAAACATCTGCACAGACATATGCATGTTGTTGGAAGAAAGACTAGGTACTATGATTGGAAGGGAAATCTTTTATTTAAAGGATATGGAACCTGCAATCCCACTTTGAAATGAGATTTTAGACTTGATGTGGCCCTTATTTAATTCAATGCTTTTCTACAAATGTATCTTATTTTAAGTGAACATTTGTGACTACTAAACTGCTGTGGATGGCAGCTGTTCTACCAAAACACAAAATATTGACACAGTCTGGATGGGAAGTCTCATTTAGGTAAGAAAACTGAAAATTACTACTCTAGACGTTTATTTGTTTCAAACATGCTTAACAAAGTCGTTTGGTAGTCTTTAAATGCAGGGTTAGCATTATAGTTGGCGCCTATGAGTCATTAAATGGTGAAAATCTGTATCGTAAAAACAAAATATATTATCAATAATGTTCACCATGATTTTGTCATTGTGTCGTCAAGTTATCTCACGCTTGGAAGACCTTTCGGCGCAGGTAATGAAACAAAACACTACTTCTTATTAGTAGGAAAACAAGCACTTCATCAATCAAGAAAATCATGAACAGCCATTTGGTTGCAGAGGGAGAGGGGGAAAGCTATGGGAACAGAGCCATCAAGAAGCCGACTGACACAAAGATGCACAAAATGGGTTTGAAAGACTAACATAGGCCTGTCTTTTTTCTTCTGGATGATCCAGGGTGTCAAATTATGTCTGTCTTGAGGTAGAGAAAACCTTTTTTTGAATAGGGCAGACTATTGTATAGTAATTATTTAATTGTATATGTTGTATATGGATAGTTTACAAATACTAACTACCTCACCTGGCTTTGAAAGTAAATCATTGTTATAATTCCGACTGTTTACTTGGCTACATTTATCCATAACATCTATCCATGTTATACCGCTTGTCCCTATCGGGGTTGCGGGGGGGGGGGCTATCCCAGCTGCACTCGGGCGGAGGGCAGGTTACACCCTGGACAAGTCACCACATATTTACACACAAAAAATCTAAATTGTTACTACCTTATTTTTCGGACTATAAGTCACAGTTTTTTTCATAGTTTGGCCGGGGGTGCGACTTATACTCAGGAGCGACTTATGTGTGAAATTATTAACACATCACCGTAAAATATCAAATAATATTATTTAGCTCATTCACGTAAGAGACTAGACGTATAAGATTTCATCGGATTTAGCGATTAAGAGTGACAGATTGTTTGGTAAACGTATAGCATGTTCTATATGTTATAGTTATTTGAATGACTCTCACCATAATATGTTACGTTAACATACCAGGCACGATCTCAGTTGGTTATTTATGCGTCATATAACGTACACTTATTCAGCCTGTTGTTCACTATTCTTTATTTATTTTAAATTGCCTTTCAAATGTTGGGTTTTATCAAATAAATGTCCCCAAAAAATGCGACTTATACTCCAGTGCGACTTATATATGTTTTTTTCCTTCTTTATTATGCATTTTCGGCCGGAGCGACTTATACTCCGGAGCGACTTATACTCCGAAAAATATGGTACTTGGGTTTTAGATTATTGGTTGGTTTTAGGCCCAGTTTGTTCAGACATGATGTTAAAATTAAAAAAAAGAACTGGATAGTACAACCTGTGCTAGAAAACGAAACCAACTGAGGCAAGATACAGTACACTGTTTAAAAATTGTAGCTATAGAGGTAAACATAAACATACATGAAAACACTAAAAACTACAAAAGATTAAAGAAGATCTAAATTTTTTTTATTTAAAGTGGTTGAATGGTAGTAGGTAGAAGCAGATCTTAATCCTATGTATTCTCTATTTCTCAATAGTTACTGATAGTTTGTTCATTCACTGCAAATAATATGTTCACGTAAAAAACATGTATAATACAGAAAGAAAACAACTTAAATGTTTAACAATAGATAGATAGAGATCATATTTTTAGGGAGGCTTGGCTCGGTTGACAGGGCAGCTTGAGGGTTCTAGGTTCGATGCCCGCTTTCGCCATCCTAATCCTTGTCGTTGTGTCCTTGGGTAAAACACTTTACCAGCCTGCTCTCAGTGCCACAAACACTGGTTGAAAAATGTAGCTTAAAGATGTAAAGCGCTTTGAGTCTCTAGAGAAAAGCGCTATATGAATATAATGTACTTAAATTCACTTATTCAGTGATAAAAGGAAAATGAATAAATTAGGGAAAAAATAAAAACTAGTGTAATGAAATAACATAAATGAAAGAATAAATAAACACATTATGAATAAAAAAAACTGATGCAATAAACACAGGAGTAAGATACAACAGAAACACAATACAGTGTATAGATAAATAAATGCAGGCTATAGTCTAAACTAGGGTTGTACGGTATACTGGTTTTAATAGAGTACCGCGGTACTAATGAAATAAAAACGATACTACACTGCCCTATAAAAATACCAGTATTTTTATTTCATCAGCATGCTGCCGTGCGGCGGTGATGTTGCACAGTCAAGGCGAATGATGTTGAGTATATGAAAACGCACACAAAAAGCGCATATAAACAGAAGTGGAGAGGAAGAATGGCAAAAAACAGCTTTTTTACTGGTTAATAAAGAGGATGCATGAAGCGCAATATGGAAGGCTTCAAAACTACCTATAAAGTTGACCATTTAAACACAAAAAGTGTCACGCTGAAAGCGCTGCTTTAAAAATGCCTCGCCAAAGGTGGCATTAAAATATTGCAATCTTTGCTTCAAACCTAGGTAAACATTTTAATCAATCAATCAATCAAAGTTTACTTATATAGCCCTTAATCACAAATGTCTTAAAGGGCTGCACAAGCCACAACAACATCTTTGGCTCAGATCCCGCATTAGGGCAAGAAAAAACTCAACCCAATGGGAACAACGAGAAACCTTGGAAAGGACCGCAATTGTGGGTGACCGCTGCAATGGATGCCGAGTTGATACGGTTAATAACGTGAGTCCAGTCCATAGTGAGGCCAGCAGTGGATCCTCTTGAATGTAGACAAGTCAGCAACACAGAGATGTCACCAACTGATGCACAAAGGAGTGGTCCACCCCCGATACCAACTTGGAACAGCTAGCGTATCCTCCATGGAAACTTATCCGTGGCTACCTGATAACATCTCCACGCAGGAAAGGGGGGACGAGCAGAAAAGAGAGACGGGAGATCAACTGGTCTAAAAGGGGTCTATTTAAAGGCTAGAGTATACAAATTTGTTTTAAGATGGGACTTAAATGCTTCTACTGAGATAGCATCTCTAACTGTTACTGTAGGCCATTTCAGAGTACTGAAGCCCGAATAGAAAATATAGCCCGCATACGTTTTTTGGGTTTTGGGAATCACTAATAAGCTGGAGTTTTAGAACCCTGATTTCTGCTCGGGACATATGGTACAATACAATCAGCAAGATAGGATGGAGCTAGACTGTTGAGTATTTTATATGTAAGTAGTAAAACCTTAAAGTCACATCTTGAGTGCACAGGAAGCCAGTGCAGGTGGGCGTAATATGATCAAACTTTCTTGTTCTTGTCAAAAGTCTAGCAGCCGCATTTTGTACCAACTGTAATCTTTCAATGCTAGACAAAGGGAGAACTGAAAATAATACGTTACAGTAATCGAGACGAGACGTAACAAATTTATTACGGAGATTAAACAAAGCTGCTTTAGTAACACTCTTAATGTGTGACTCAAATGAGAGAGTTGGGTCGAAGATAAAACAGAGATTCTTTACCGAGTCCCTTTGTGTAATTGTTTTGTTGTCAAATGTTAAGGTGGTATTATTACATTTTTAATATTTAAATAACTGGCATTCAGATCTGAACAAGGAGTTTAAAGAGTGCCAGGTAATATAGTTAACAAGCTCCACTGTTGTGCACATATAGATACGTAGACATGCACACAGCATTGGCTTGTTGCCAATTATTAGCGTAGTCAAAATTACACAAGTCCCAGCTAACCATTCTTGGTTCCCAGAACATTGTGCTTATGTTAGCCTTTAGGGTAGTGCAAACTAATGCAAGGGAATTGACTGAATTTTGTAACAAATTCCTACAATTTGTGTTCTATCTTTAACAATGTGTGTTTTACCTGCTCTATGTCTTATCGGCATACTTTTAGCTATAGTATTATTTTCAGTATTCACTAATGATTGTATTTTTCTTAAAGCCAGACCAAGAGTGGTAACCATAAATCATTAAGCATGTAATACAACATCAATGAAGATTTAAATTCTATTCTATCCTATGATAATCCTAGATACACCTAAAATGTGTTTTTTGAGTGCAATAAGAAAAGCCCAATGTGTTTAATGCCTTTTAATTGTTATTTTAACATCATAAAAGTGTTATTTTCAATAGTATTGGTACCAGTACCAAAATAGGGGGTGGTAGGGGTGCAGGGTTGTTGTTTGTTTTTATTTAATTTTTTTTGCCTTAAAAAAATACAATCATGTGTGCTTATGGACTGTATCCCTGCAGATTGTATTGGTCTATATTGATATATAATGTAGGAACCAGAAATATTAATAACAGAAATAAACAACCCATTTGTGTGAATGAGTGTGAATGAGTGTAAATGGGGGAGGGAGATTTTTTGGGTTGGTGCACTAATTGTAAGTGTATCTTGTGTTTTTTATGTTGATTTAATTTAAAAAAATAAAATAAAATAAAATAAAATATTTTTTATTTTTTTTACTTTTTTTAATTATTTCTTGTGCGGCCCGTTACCAATCGATCCACGGACCGGTACCGGGCCACGGCCCGGTGGTTGGGGACCACTGGTGTAGTAGACATAAATAATCAGGAAAAACAAAACACAGTATACTAAATATTTTGGCCAGTGTTACACACAATTTGAACAGTAACACTGTGTTTAAATATAGGAAAGTAAAACACTGTACTTTAATCAACTGATTATTTAGCATAACGCTAGATGGAGCCCGCATACCACTAGAGGTACATGTATCACAGTTTGAGAATCACTGGTAAAAACAATAATACAAAGCCCAAAACCAGTGAAGTTGGCACGTTGTGTAAATCGTACATAAAAACAGAATACAATGATTTGAAAATCCTTTTCAACTTATATTCAATTGAATAGACTGCAAAGACAAGTTACTTTAAGTTCGAACTGATAAACTTTTTTCTCATTTGGAATGTGATGCCTGCAACATGTTTAAAAAAAGCTGGCATAAGTAGCAAAAAAGACTGAGAAAGTTGAGGAATGCTCATCAAACACTTAGTTGGAACATCCACAGGTGAACAAGCTTCCATGAAATGCTCAGTCATTCACAAACAAGGATGGGTTGAGGGTCACCACTTTGTGAACAAATGCGTGAGCAAATTGTCGAACAGTTTAAGAGCAACATTTCTCAAGGAGCTATTGCAAGGAATTTAGGGATTTCACCATCTATAGTCCGTAATATCATCAAAAGGTTCAGAAAATCTGGAGAATCAATGCACGTAAGCGGCAAGATTGAAAACCAACATTGAATGCCCGTGACCTTCGATCCCTCAGGCGGTACTGCATCAAAAACCGACATCAGTGTGTAAAGGATATCACCACATGGGCTCAAGAACACTTCACAAAACCACTGTCAGTAACTACAGTTTGTCGCTACATCTGTAAGTGCAAGTTAAAACTCTACAATGCAAAGCGAAAGCCATTTATCAACAACACCCAGATACGCCGCCGGCTTCGCTGGTCCCGAGCTCATCTAAGATGGACTAATGCAAAGTGGAAAAGTGTTCTGTGGTCTGACCAGTCCACATTTCAAATTGTTTTTGGAAATTTTGGACGTCGTGTCCTTCGGACCAAAGAGGAAAAGAACCATCCGGACTGTTCTAGGCGCAAAGTTCAAAAGCCAGCATCTGTGATGCTATGGAGGTGTATTAGTGCCCAAGACATGGGTAACTTACACATCTGTGAAGGCGCCATTAATGCTGACAGGTACATACAGGTTTTGGAGCAACATATGTTGCCATCCAAGCAACATCTTTTTCATGGGCGCCCCTGCTTATTTCAGCAAAACAATGCCAAGCCACATGTTACAACAGGGTGGCTTCATGGTGAAAGAGTGTGGGTACCAGACTGGCCTGTCTGTAGTCCAGACCTGGCTCCCATTGAATATGTGTGGCGCATTATGAAGCCTAAAATACCACAACGGAGACCCCAGACTGTTGAACAACTTAAGCTGCACATCAAGCAAGAATGGGAAATAATTCCACCTGAAAACCTTAAAAAATTGGTCTCCTCAGTTCCCAAAGGTTTACTAAGTGTTGTTAAAAGGAAAGGCCATATAACACAGTAGTAAAAATGCCTCTGTACCAACGTTTTTGCAATGTGTTTCTGCCATTAAATTCTAAGTTAATGATTACTTGCAAAAAAATATTACGTTTCTCAGTTCGAACAATAAATATCTTGTCTTTGCAGTCTATTCAATTGAATATAAGTTGAAAAGGATTTGCAAATCATTGTATTCTCTTTTTATTTACGATTTACACACGGTGTCAACTTCACTGGTTTTTGGTTTTGTATATTCATTGAGTGGCATTATAACTATAATTATCCCAGACAACATTGAAATCACACCCAGATGTTTTTAGGTCTGAAAATGTGCGCATGTCATGGAAAAGGAGGATACCTGCATTTTGGCACGCTATGACGGGCTGTCAACATGCTGTCTATGTGAAGGAAAACATTGGCACTACTTTGTTTGCGGCAATAAAACCAATGCTTCACACTTGGGACAGCAGACAAAAGGGGCAATTAGCAGAGTAGCATTTCAGCTAGCAAGCCTCACTTGGCCAAGATCAATAGTTATTTACTCCTTCCAACTGGCCAGAGACAAAGAAAAAGGAGGAGGAGAGAGAGGTAGTGTGTGTGAGTCAAAGAGAGATGCTGAGTAACAGGGCAATCAATTGCAGCTGGGAAAAAACTCTTTAGCTCAATGCTGCAAGGAAATGAGAACACATCTGAACTGAAAAAAACAACTAATAAATGTCAACGCACATGTTCCTTTATAATCACTCCATCCATCGTTCTCCACGTGTGCATGTGCCCAATGTGCGCAGCTTAATGGAAATTAATCAAGTTCTACCCGCTCTCTGATATTGTGGATATGTTGCTCAGTCATACGCTACTTTGTAGAAGAAACTCTTGTGCAAGTGAGGGAGGATGAATCATCTGAATATGTGTGGGCAGGGGCACAAACACCTACAGTACTGTTTAAGAGGTATGCAAACACCTGGCAGACAGACACCCATCAGCCGAGCAGCTAAGCAACGTCAGGCTAATTTATTTACAGTGGTACCTCAACTTACAGAACTTTGAAGTGTGAGCTGTCTCTCTGCTTTTTGTTCTGGTTTTGAAGTTGCGAGCATACTTTGATTTAAAAAAAAAAAAAAAAAAAGTAACAATGATTGTCACACACACACTAGGTGTGGTGAGATTATCCTCTGCATTCGACCCATCACCCTCACCCCCTGGGAGGTGAGGGGAGCAGTGAGCAGCAGCGGTGGCCGCGCCCGGGAATCATTTTTGGTGATTTAACCCCCAATTCCAACCCTTGATGCTGAGTGCCATGCAGGGAGGTAATGGGTCCCATTTTTTATAGTCTTGTGGTATGTCTCTGCCGGGGTTTTACGAGCATGTTCACCATCAATTAAAGTAATATTTCACACATGTTGTGCCGTTATGACCTGTCACGCCAGGTCATAATTTGTTTTGTTTTGTGGGTGTTAAGTTTTTTGGTTAATTTCCTGTTTTGCGCTCTTCTTCTCTTTCCACTTCCTGTTCTGTATGTGTTGTACTGCAGTATCGAAACGCTGTCATGCGGAAGTTGTGGTACACCCTGGACAAGTCGCATGTGTATATACTGTATATATATATATATATATATATATATATATATATATATATATATATATATATATATATATATATATATATATATATATATATATATATATATATATATATAGATAGATAGATAGATAGATAGATATATGTGTGTATATATATATATATATATATATATATATATATATATATATATATATATATATATATATATATATATACAGTCGCGATCAAAAGTTGACATACACTTGTAAAGAACATAATGTCATGGCTGTGGTCAGATGAAACAAAAATTGAGCTGTTTGGCACAATACCCAGCAATATGTTTGGAGGAGAAAAAATGAGGCCTTTAATCCCAGGAACACCATACCTACCATCAAGCATGGTGGTGGTAGTATTATGCTCTGGGCCTGTTTTGCTGCCAATTGAACTGGTGCTTTACAGAGAGTAAATGGGACAATGAAAAAGGAGGATTACCTACACATTCTTCTGGACAACCTAAAATTATCAGCCTGGAGGTTGGGTCTTGGGCGCAGTTGGGTGTTTTAACAGGACAATGACCCCAAACACACATCAAAAGTGGTAAAAGAATGGCTAAATCAGATTAGAATGAAGGTTTTAGAACGGCCTTCCCAAAGTCCTGACTTAAATGTGTGGACAATGCTGAAGAAACAAGTCCATGTCAGAAAACCAACAAATTTAGCTGAACTGCACCCATTTTGTCAAGAGAAGTGGTCAAAAATTAAACCAGAAGTTTGTGGATGGCTACCAAAAGTGTCTTATTGCAGTGAAACTTGCCAAGGGACATGTAACCAAAAATTAACATTGCTGTATGTATACTTTTGACCCAGCAGATTTGGTCACATGTTCAGTAGACCCATAATAAATTCATAAAAGAACCAAACTTCATGAATTTTTTGTCTGACCAACAAGTATGTGCTCCAATCACTCTATCACAACAAATAAGAGTTGTACAAATTATTGGAAACTCAAGACAGCAACGACATTATGTTCTTTACAAGTGTATGTAAACTTTTGATCGTGAATGTATATTTTCATATATATATATATATATATATATATATATATATATATATATATATATATATATATATATATATATATATATATATATATATATATATATATATATATATATACATATATATAGGCCTGACGATATATTGATCTACACATTATTGCCAGTAAACAGTATTATTGTCATTATTTTTATGAGACCAAATTAAGCATTGATTTAATGATAAGACATAAGAGGAATGCATGTATATCCTTTCAAATGCAAAATATTGTATTTCTTGTGTAGTTTAACGTTGTAATTGAAATGAAAACATTTAAATCACCAAGTTAAATAATACAAACAAAGAATAACGATATCAATTATCTGTTACCAAAATGTAGCACTTATATAATAACATGTATTAATTAATAATAAAATATCTCAAGGAGGGGATGGGGGGGGCTAAAATATACACAATCATAACAATAAATAAAATAGCTAAATGAAGTATTGACAAACAAAGTTGCACTTTAATATCAAACATGTAGGCAGAGGGAGTGCTGTACATTACTTAACTGACAATCAAGTTAGGACCATTTTAAACAAAAGTGAAAAGTAACAATATAAACACTACAGTTTAACAGATGTATTAACAAGTCATATGCAAAACCAAATTAAGGTTGGCAGATTCCGAGTTACGAAATCCAACATGACATGACAACATTAACGGCACTTTGACATTTTTTTCGTTTTATAACAGTATTAATTGGCAGTATGTCTTTGGCGATGTATGTCTGTGACCGCACTGTTTTGTTTACACAGACTTGTCACCTGGCTTCTTCACCAAACGCGAAGTGAGTGCGAAATGAGTTTGGACTGTCCAGTAGTTGTGTTTCAAGTGGGCGTTGTTGTAGTCCTGCACACTTGGTAATATGTACGTATATATGTATGTGTATATATATATATATATATATATATATATATATATATATATATATATATATATACATACATACATACATACATACATACATACATACATACATACATACATATATATATATATATATATATATATATATATATATATATATATATACATACATACATACATACATACATACATACATACATACATACATATATATATATATATATGTATATATATGTATATATATATATATATATATATATATATATATATATATATATATATATATATATATATATATATATATATATATATACATATATATATATATACATACATATATATATCCATCCATCCATCCATTGTCTACCGCTTGTCCCTTTTTGGGGCCGCGGGGGGTCGCTGGAGCCTATCTCAGCTGCATTCGGGCGGAAGGCGGGGTACACCCTGGACAAGTCGCCACCTCATCACAGGGCCAACACAGATAGACAGACAACATTCACACTCACATTCACACACTAGGGCCAATTTAGTGTTGCCAATCAACTTATCCCCAGGTGCATGTCTTTGGAGGTGGGAGGAAGCCGGAGTACCCGGAGGGAACCCACGCAGTCACGGGGAGTACATGCAAACTCCACACAGAAAGATCCCGAGCGTGTGCGTGTATATTAGGGGTGTAACGGTACGTGTATTTGTATTGAACCATTTCGGTACGGGGGGTTCGGTTGGGAGGTGTACCGAACAAGTTTCCACACGAACATATTAAGCTAAGCTAAAGTCTTAACAAGCTGCTCCGCTTCCTTCTGCCTGTCTCTGTCAGTACACAGCACCCAGCATTGTCCCACCCACACAACCATCTGATTGGTTACATACAAAGAGGTAACAGCCAATCAGCAGTGCGTATTCAGAGCGCATGTAGTCAGTGCTTAGCGTTTATCAGGTAAGCATCAGGCAGCGGACTCTCCCCAAATTATAATAAACACCTCCCAGTCAACAACTAGTAACATCACTATGAGCCCGTTGACATTCTAGAAACCTAAACGGCAGCTCAGCTCACTCGCAGGCCTGGCTTGAGGTGAAGGCTAATTCGCTTTTAGCGTAACGTTAGCTCATTTTGCGGTGTGTGTGTGCGTGTGTGTGTGTGTTACGGACAGCAAAGCCCTGTCTGTCTGTTATTTCACTTTACCTTTTTCTGTGTTGACTGAGCTGTGTTGAAGCAGCAAAAAAGGACATTATGTTAAATGAAGAGTTTCTGTCTCTGATAGTTGATATAATAATGTAACTGCATCATTAAGCCTACATGAACTCCATGGTGTTCAGGGATGAATAGTCTCTCCTATTGCTATTGTACTATTTTTTCAGCTATAGTTACATTAATCATTAGTAATGGAGCAGCCTAGGTTTGAATGGCAGGGTCCCTGCTATCACATGTTGATAAAAATATAACATTTACATAATAAAAATCAACTACAGGCTTCCTAAATGCTGTAATAAATTAAGCATGATGAGTTGACTTGAAACTGTTTAATGTTGCACTTTTTATATGTAGAAAAAAAGTTTTGTCATCTTATTTAATCTGAGCAACAACTTGAGGCAGTTTAATGTGGATTAACGTGTGCAGAATTATTATAGCGTTCCCAATGTTAAAATGATAAAGCCATTGTTTACAAATTTGGTAAATAAATAACCAAAAAATGTATATTTTGTTGTTTTTTTACTGTACCGAAAATTAACCGAACCGTGACCTCTAAACCGAGGTAAGTACCGAACCGAAATTTTTGTGTACCGTTACACCCCTAGTGTATATCCATCCATTTTCTATCGCTTGTCCCTCTCGGGGTGGCTGGAGTCTATCCCAGCTGCATTCTGGTGGAAGGCAGGGTACACCCTGGACAAGTCACAAGTATGTATACATACAGGTATATGTATATATAAATGTGTACATATATAGATGTATATGTAAATATGTGTATATATGTATGTATATGCATAAATGTGTATATATGTATGTGTGTATATATGTAATGTGTATATATATTTGTGTATATATGTATACACTAGAATAGTAATAGTGTGTAATAGTGTAGTAACTTTAGATAACCTGAATATTTACAAGCATGCCATTAATGCACTGACAAAATTTACCAAACTACCTGTTTGAAAAGCTTTTTTTTCGATCACCGGAGGAGCTGAGACATGCTGTATTTGTGTGAGAAAAAAAGAGAAAGGGGCGAGACGCAAATGTAGTGGGCACCTAATCACTGATGTGCCTGTGTTATTGATTATATCAATTACACACGCACAAACTGTTTTTAACTACAGAAAATCCACCCATCCATCCATTTTCTACCGCTTGTCCCGTTCGGGGTCGCGGGGGTGCTGGAGCCTATCCTAGCTGCATTTGGGCGGAAGGCGGGGTACACCCCGGACAAGTCGGGGAGGGAATTATTTTGAGTGGGCAACTACAGACAATGCCCACTCAAAATAATTCCCTCCCCATTGCTTTGGTGCATGCATACCCGCTTTCTGTGCCACCTTGTGTGGGTTTCCATCACTGTGAATTATAAAAGTTTTGGAACTGATAAAGTTAGAAAAGATGAGAAGATTTGGACGACAAGGTGTTCCAAAGCGAACAACTGGAAAGTAATATTGCCTCATTTAATTGATTTGTCACTCTGGACAGCTACTAAAAGGTTAAATCACAGCCACCAACCAAAACCAATGCAGTGAATCTACAGCAGATGAAGGCCACAGCTCAAACAATCCATCAATTAGCTCTTATGTGAGTATGTGCACAAGCACTGCATGAGCCTGCCCGGAACATTTAAACTCTTCATTGCCACAAATAAAGCGTAGAATATGTGCCGCTCGAACTCAGTTTCTCCTCTACAAAAGGATGGTGAATTGTACCCAGGAACATTGATTCCAAGGGATAAAAAGGTGTCGAGAGAGGAAGGGATGTTGTGCAGTCCAATCACTGTCAGGGACAATGAATTAGGCATGAGCTGTAGTTTTACTACTGCTTGCTTGCTCAGCCGCTTTGTCAGGATTAAATATTCACACCAACATCTTTGTAAGCCATTGTTAATTACACATTGCCAAAACAAAAGGTCTGTTCCGGATTTGCTGCTGTCGACCTTCATTACCATGTGCAGATTGCACTATAGGCTCCGATAGGTCAAGTCACAATTACCTTCTCTGAATTTGTGATTACAGCGATACTTTAATTTAGAAGCACATTGCGTTCTCTGAATGAGCTCGTAACTCAAAACACTTGCCTCTCAAATCAGCGCCGACCATTGAAATGAGTCAAAATAGGATAGGATAGATTTTTATTTATCCAATCCAATCCAATCCGCTTTATTTATATAGCACATTTAAACAACAAGAATGTTTCCAATGTTAAAAACAATTTTAAAAACAATATTAAAAACAATATTAAAAACAATATTATGCTCCACCAATGACTGAATAAAAACAAAAAATAAAACAAATATAAAAACAATATAAAAATAAATATGATTAAAACGATTTTAAAGGGTAAAACCAATTAAAACAGTAAATAGAAATCAAAATGTATTAAAAAAAAAACACAGAGGACAACAGAGGACAGAAGACCACACAACTCATGTAGTGTTAAAAGCCAAAGAATAAAAGTGTGTCTTTAAGACAAGACTTAAAACACTCCACTGTGGAAGCAGTTTGAACATGGAGGGGCATAGTGTTCCAAAGCTTAGGGCCAACCACAGAGAAGGCCCTGTCTCCCCTGGTTTTAAGTCTCGTCTTGGGCACCACGAGCAGGAGCTGGCTCTCGGACGTCAGCGCGCGCGCAGGAGTGTAAATTTGGATGAGGTCCGATATATACTGAGGTGCCAATCCATGTAAAGCTTGAAAAACAAACAGCAAGGTTTTAAAATCAATTCTAAAATGAACAGGGCGCCAGTGCAAACTCTCAAGAATTGGGGTTATATGCTCGCGTTTCCTTGCCCCTTGTTAAAAGTTGTGCTGCCGCGTTCTGGACTAACTGCAACCGGGAGAGAGCTTTTTGGCTAATGCCAGCATAAAGTGAATTGCAGTAGTCCAGGCGACTTGAAATAAAAGCATGCACGACTTGTTCAAAAAGGTTAAAAGATAAAAACGGTTTTACCTTTACTAAAAGACGAAGATGATAAAAACACGATTTTAAAACGCCATTGACTTGTTTGTCAAGTTTAAAATCGCTGTCTATAGTGACGCCAAGGCTGGTGAATTTGGGACGCTCATAATTCCCGCAATGAGGAAATTACATCGTTGCAGTGCAGCTTAATACATACAGTAACAGAAGTAAAGCATAATGATCCATCCATCCATCTTCTTCCGCTTATCCAAGGTCATGTCGCAGGGGCAGCAGCCGAAGCAGAGAAGCCCAGACTTCCCTCTCCCCAGTCACTTTGTCCAGCTCCTCCCGGGGGATCCCGAGGTGTTCCCTGGCCAGCTGGGAAACAGTCTTCCCATCGTGTTCTGGGTATTCCCTGTGGCCTTCTACCAGTTGGACGTGCCCTAAACACCTCCCCAGGGAGGCGTCCGGGTGGCATCCTGGCCAGATGCCCAAACCACCTCATCTGGCTCCTCTCAATGTGGAGGAGCAGCGGCTTTACTTTGAGCTCCTCCCGGATGACAGAGGTTCTTACCCTATCTGTAAAGGAGAGCCCTGCCAACGGACAGAGGAAACTCATTACAGCCGCTTGTACCCGTGATCTTGTCCTTTCGGTCATAACCCAAAGCTCATGACCATAGCTGAGGATGGGAACGTAGATTGACCGGTAAATTGAGAGCTTTGCCTTCCGACTTGGCTCCTTCTTTACCACAACAGATCGATACAGTGTTTGCGTTACTGAAGACGCCGCACCGATCCGCCTGTCAATCTCACAATCCACTCTTTCCTCACTCGTAAACAAGTCTTTGAGGTACTTGAACTCCTCCACTTGGGGCAAGATCTCTTCCCCAACCCGGAGATGGCACTCCACCCTTTTCCGGGCGAGAACCATGGACTTGGACCTGGAGATGCTGATTCTCATCTCAGTCGCTTCACACTCGGCTGCAAACCGATTAAGTGAGAGCTGACCTCTATGCGACCGGCGGAGGGGAGTGAGATGAGACTGGAGAAAAGTGACACGCAAGAAGTGTATGAAAAGCTGCATGAGGAAAATAAAAACTCTGGTAAAACGACACGCCTGGCTCTGTGACGTGATGTACGTGGAATGGGTAGGGATCGACTTCCACATTTGGCGCCCAACAAAAAGACAAACTGTAATGTCGTCACGAGCCCGATAGAGGCGCTTGGACATCTCCTGGCGGAGGTGTCGACCACACACCACCGGCAGATGGCAGCGATGCAAGACCAAATGGCGCAGCAGTCAACCGCAAACCACCGGCAGATGGAAGCCATGCAAGACCAAATAGCTCAGCAGAGCCATATTCTGCGTGCAATGACAGAAAGGACCGCAGCGGGGACACCCGCAGCAACAAAGCCGACGTTAACGACGGTGGGTATGCACAGAATGGCTGAGATGGAAGATGCACAAACTTTTTTGGACATGTTCGAAGCGACTGCAAAGTCATGTGCATGGCCGGAGGAGGAGTGGGCGGTGCGGTTGTTACCGCTACTAGCAGGAGAAGCGCAGCGAGCGGCGCTCAGCCTGCCACCAGTGTCCCGAGTGAGCTACCGGGACGTGAGGAGGGCGATACTGGACAGGACGGGAGGCTCCAATGAGGACCACAGACGCCGGTTCCGGGCCATGCGACTCGGCCAGGAGGAGCGGCCGTTCGCCCTGGGCCAGCAGCTGAGAGACGCCGCGATGAAATGGCTGCAACCCGGACAAGTCGAGGAGGTGTTTGAGCGGATCATCCTCGAGCAATTCCTGGACACAATCCCGGCGCGGACGTCAGCTTGGATCCGCTACCACCGGCCCCAGGACGTAGCAGCGGCAGTGGCCTTGGCGGAGGACCACCTGGCCGTCCACCGGGAAAAAGGGAAAGAGGAGAAGACCACAGGAGGAGCGGAGTGGCCATCTTCGGCGCCGCGCAGTATGCGTGCGCTGCCGGCGGAGGGAGCCCAGTCGGGGCCACAGCTACGACACAACAATATTCTGCTTTCTCCTCCGCAGGGCCAGGTTACTGTGGACACTGTGTTTCTCCCGCAAAGGGCGCCTCGAATGCTTGGGCAGGTGTGCTGGAGGTGTGGACAGCCCGGACACCTGCAGCGGGAGTGTCCAATGATGGATGTGGGGGGATCGATCCGGGCTGGCGACCCTCCGGCACCCTCCCCCCGTCCAGGAGAGACATACTATAACCGGTAAGGATACAAGGGAGTATACGTCGGGCGATGGTGGACTCAGGCTGCGAACAGTCCATGATTCACCAAAACCTGATTCGATCCGGGGCATTGGAAAAGGTCACCCGGGTGCGGGTTAGATGTGTGCATGGGGACATTCACGAGTATCCCGTGGTGCCGGTGGAAATTTTTTTCGAAGGGGAAAAGCATAATGTGAAGGTGGCGGTAAGTTCGCGCCTAATACACCCCGTAATCTTGGGAACTAATTGGCCAGGGTTTAACAGGTTAAAAAAGCAGTGTATGGGGGTGTGTTCACGACTGGTAGGGAAAAGGGATGACCGCGCTGTTCTTAGCGGCGACGCGAGGTTATCCGACGCTGCCGGGGGGGAGGGGAAAGGAGAGTCGGAGGGAACTTCGCAAGAGGTTTTCCCGGTTCCCCAATGGCGCCCCATGGAATATTTTCCACTCGAGCAGTCTCGAGATAACACTTTGCGCGCGACCTGGGACCAAGCGATTTCAATTGATGGGCAGCGGGTTCGCCCGGGGATAGCGCGGGATTTCCCACATTTTGCATTAATTAGGGACAGACTATACAGAGTGAGTCGTGACACTCAGACAGGGGAAGAAGTCACCCAATTGTTGGTACCAAAAAGCCGTCGGAAAATGATTTTCCAGGCGGCACATTTCAACCCAATGGCCGGTCACATGGGATATGATAAAACACTCAATCGGATAATGGGCCGTTTCTATTGGCCGGGCATCCAGGCAGACCTGCGCCGCTGGTGCGCGTCTTGCCCGGACTGTCAACTAGTCAACCCAGCGGCCACCCCTAGGGCACCTTTGCGGCCATTACCACTCATAGAGGTCCCATTTGAGCATATTGGGATGGACCTCGTCGTCCCATTTCACCTGAGCACCCAGGGATATCGCTTTGCGCTAGTCCTGGTGGATTACGCAGCGCGCTATCCCGAAGCAGTAATGCTGCGCTCCATCTCTGCAAAGAGTGTCGCGCAGGCGCTGTTTCAAGTTATCTCCCGAGTCGGAATCCCGAAAGAGATTCTGACTGACCAGGGCACGTCCTTTATGTCACGCACATTAAAGGAGCTGTACGGGTTATTGGGGATCAAATCTATTCGGACCAGCGTATACCACCCACAGACTGACGGGCTGGTGGAGCGGCTGAATAGAACCTTGAAATCCATGATCCGGAAGTTCGTACACGAGGACAAACCAAATTGGCATAAATGGTTGGATCCCCTGTTATTTGCAGTGCGGGAGGTTCCACAGGCCTCCACTGGGTTTTCCCCATTCGAACTGTTGTTTGGCAGGAAGCCGCGCGGTGTGCTTGACCTAGTTAAAGAAAGCTGGGAGGAAGGTCCAAGCCCCAGTAAAAACGAAATTCAATACGTCATGGACTTGAGAGCAAAACTCCACACATTGGGGCACTTGTCACGTGAGAATTTGCTCCAAGCCTAAGAATGTCAACAGCGCCTGTATAACAAGGGGACGCAACTCAGACAATTTTCACCGGGAGAGAAAGTACTTGTATTACTCCCAACATCCAGCTCTAAATTACTCGCCAAGTGGCAAGGACCCTTCGTGGTCACACGACGAGTAGGTGACGTGGATTATGAGGTCAGGCGGTCTGACCGGGGCAGGGCAACCCAAATATACCACCTCAACCTACTAAAAGGGTGGAGGGAAGCGGACCCTGTCTCCATGGTGACGGCGATAGCGGAGGGCGAGGAGCTGGGGCCGGAGGTTCCCCCCTCCCCCGGCCCTTCCCTCTCCGCTGTGATAATCATCTGACACCGTCACAGAAAGCAGATGTGGCCAATTTACAGCAACATTTTGCTGACGTGTTCTCCCCCCTGCCAGGCCGCACGAACCTCACCCAGCATCACATAGAGACCAGCCCAGGTGTGACGGTGAGGTCTCTGCCCTATAGGCTACCCGAACAGAAGCGCAAAGTAGTTCGGGAGGAATTAAAAGCCATGCTGGAATTGGGGGTAATAGAAGAGTCACACAGTGCATGGTGCAGCCCCATAGTTCTGGTAGGGAAGAAAGATGGGTCTGTGCGATTCTGTGTGGACTACCGCAAGGTAAATGATGTGTCACGTTTTGACGCCTACCCGATGCCCCGGGTCGACGAGCTCCTGGACCGGTTGGGCACTGCTCGTTTTTTCACGACACTGGATTTAACTAAGGGCTACTGGCAGATTCCCTTGTCTCCAGAGTCTAAGGAAAAAACTGCATTCTCCACTCTGGAAGGATTATACCAATTCGTGACCCTTCCGTTCGGCTTGTTCGATGCGCCCGCCACATTTCAGAGACTCATGGACCGGGTGCTGCGGCCCCACGCGGCATATGCTGCCGCCTATCTGGATGATGTAATCATCCAGGGTAACAACTGGGCGGAGCATGTGCAGAGGGTGGGGGCGGTACTCGAGTCCCTGAGGCGGGCGGGGCTCACCGCCAACCCGGCGAAGTGCGCGGTTGGCCGGAGGGAGGTACAGTATCTGGGGTACCACTTGGGGGAAGGTCAGGTGCGGCCTCAGATAGACAAAACCGCGGCAGTTGCGGCCTGCCCGACCCCGAAGACGAAAAAGGAGGTGAGGCAGTTTTTAGGGCTGGTGGGCTACTACCGGAGGTTCGTCCCCCGGTTCGCGGACCTGACCAGCCCACTAACTGACCTCACCCGAAAGGGTGCTCCAGATCTGGTCCAGTGGACGGAGCAGTGCCAGCAGGCATTCGAGAAGGTGAGGAAAGCACTTTGCGAGGAGCCGGTACTGCATATGCCTGATTTTTCTATCCCATTTTGTTTGCAGACGGACGCGTCGGGCAGAGGGCTGGGAGCTGTTTTATCCCAGCAGAAGGGGGGCACCGACCACCCGGTCCTATACATCAGCAGGAAGCTGTCAGAAAGGGAGACTAGATACAGCACGGTCGAAGGGAGTGCCTCGCCATCCGGTGGGCGGTCGGGGCCCTCCGGTACTACCTGCTGGGACGCCCGTTCAGCCTCTGCTCGGACCACAAACCCCTCCAGTGGCTCCATCGCATGAAAGATGCCAACGCACGGATCACCCGTTGGTATCTCGCTTTACAACCCTACAATTTCAGAGTGATCCATAGGTCGGGGGCGCAGATGGCCGTGGCGGACTTCCTCTCTCGCTCTCATGCGGGGGGGGAGTGGGCGCGGCCGGACGATGTCCCGGCCTAAGTCTGGCGGTGGAGGTATGTGGAGGGAAGTGAGTCAGCGCGTCTGCAGGAGCAAAGGTCAACGCCTCCGGCAATGGTGTCGAGGGCGGGGCACCATCAGCTGGGGGCGGGGCATGTGCAGGAAGGAGAAACACAGCTGACAGGTTGTCTTTAACAGTGAGCAACCGGCGGAGGGGAGTGAGATGAGACTGGAGAAAAGTGACACGCAAGAAGTATATGAAAAGCTGCATGAGGAAAATAAAAACTCTGGTAAAACGACACGCCTGGCTCTGTGACGTGATATCCGTGGAACGGATAGGGATCGACTTCCACAGTTCTATTTGCGACCTTTTTGGTTTACGAACCTTTAGATCGAGCCAAATATGTCTCTTTGTGCGAACCATGTTTCGGGGTACGAAGGCTTTATTCATTCATTCATTCTGTGTGACACTAGAAGCCCTATGGGCGCTGCCATTTTGATGACATCACTTCCTGTACACGTGTATGGATATGGTGCACAGATTGGCTCGTAAATATGGAAGAAACAAGCCCACAATTGCAACCATTATTGAAAAAAAAGAGCGTCTATATGGTTGGTACTTTTCCAAAGGGGTTAATTATCTTTGCAAGGACAAAGAGAAAGTGCAAGCCCAGGTCGAAAAGCTGGGGATGAATGACGTAAATAGTATTTGCGAAAAGGCTGATGTCTAAAAAATTATCATGCTGCAACCAGCACAGAAGAACAATTTAAGGTGAGCCGTTGGTGATTGTGAAATTTTAAAAAGAGGAGCGTGTTAGAAAGACGCTGGTCACTGAACACTGCATGCATATAGCGGTGGAGTGCCGCAAAATTGCCCCAAAAGTATTATTATATATACTACTTTGAAAAAAATAAAAGCATGTTTTATTGCAAAGTTTATGAGCTGGAGTATATTTAGACTTATTTTTTTGGTTTATTTCGTCAGGAAAAAAAATGTCATGCGTCCGGGCACAGCCGCACACAGCCTAGGTACCAAATATGGCGCCTCTCGTTTAGTTGTCCATACTCCCTCTATACAAGACTTTGGTCATCGCTTTTTAGCTGTTTCATTGTGTTGGTTTGTAGTTCACAATAATTGTTGGTGTATTTGATATTGATAAGAATTTACAATTGGACTTTTTGAGAAGCTTGTTTGAAAATGCTTGGTAGCTGCATGTTATTTTGAACTTTCTCCATAGCAAAACAAGAATTCTGCTGATTCCAATTTAGATCTGGGAGAAGGTAGCAGTGATAAATTAGTATACGCCACCCACTGCTTTTGATTGGTGTCACAAACTTAAGGGTTATTTGTTGATATCAAACTCCCTATTGGTTTTGAATTTATTTTATTTAAAGCTGCTAGAGGTCCCTCTGGTAAAAGGCCAAACTTTTTTCAGTGCTTTTGTGTATTCCTCCCATGATTTCCCTTATTGCTTGTCAGAGATTGATTGATTGGAATGACAGAGCTACCACAGTTCTTTACTTCTTGTTTGGATTTCCTAACTTAAATTCTAATAATGCGTTGAGGGGAAAAAACACAGTTACGATCACAGTTGACAGCTAGCAAGACAAGTTAACTGCCGCCAATGATGAAACGTCAAACTTATTGTTTACCAACATACATTACAGCGACAGGAAGAAGGCTTTATTTGCTTTGAGTGTCTATCAGGAGAAGAAGAAGAAGGAAGGACGCATTTCAGCAAACAAAAGAATATGCCTGCTTTCTGCAATCTGTTTAAAAAAATTTACAAGAAAGTAAATAAAAATTGAAAAGGTGAATGATGACATAAAGCAGCTATCAAAATATGGCAGCAGCCATGTCAAGAAAATAAAGGATGAGAGTGCTGTGTTTCACAAACAAACAAACATAAGTGTAAGAATTGGGGCAAAGTACACTCATGAACAATGTGGTTGTGAATGGGCTACAGATTACACCCTGGTCATGTCCCAAGGCAGCTGACAAAATAAATGGATTGATGTGGATATACTGTAGATGGATACATGCAACAACAAAAACAAATATTACAATTTTAGAAACATGGAGAACAAGCTCTGCGTTTTGGACATGTTGAATGGAATGCCTTTTACAAACCCCGTTTCCATATGAGTTGGGAAATTGTGTTAGATATAAATATGAACAGAATACAATGATTTGCAAATCATTTTCAACCCATATTCAGTTGAATATGCTACAAAGAAAACATATATGATGTTCAAACTGATTAACTTTTTTTTTTTTGGCAAATAATCATTAACTTTAGAATTTGTTGCCAGCAACACGTGACAAAGAAGTTGGGAAAGGTGGTAATAAATACTGATAAAGTTGATGAATGCTCATCAAACACTTATTTGGAACATCCCACAGGTGAACAGGCAAATTGGGAACAGGTGGGTGCCATGATTGGGTATAAAAGTAGATTCCATGAAATGCTCAGTCATTCACAAACAAGGATGGGGTGAGGGTCACCACTTTGTCAACAAATGCGTGAGAAAATTGTTGAACAGTTTAAGAAAAACCTTTCTCAACCAGCTATTGCAAGGAATTTAGGCATTTCACCATCTACGGTCCGTAATATCATCAAAGGGTTCAAAGAATCTGGAGAAATCACTGCACGTAAGCAGCTAAGCCCGTGACCTTCGATCCCTCAGGCTGTACTGCATCAACAAGCGACATCAGTGTGTAAAGGATACCACCACATGGGCTCAGGAACACTTCAGAAACCCACTGTCAGTAACTACAGTTGGTCGCTACATCTGTAAGTGCAAGTTAAAACTCTCCTATGCAAGGCGAAAACCGTTTATCAACAACACCCAGAAACGCCGTCGGCTTCGCTGGGCCTGAGCTCATCTAAGATGGACTGATACAAAGTGGAAAAGTGTTCTGTGGTCTGACGAGTCCACATTTCAAATTGTTTTTGGAAACTGTGGACGTCGTGTCCTCTGGACCAAAGAGGAAAAGAACCATCCGGATTGTTATAGGCGCAAAGTTGAAAAGCCAGCATCTGTGATGGTATGGGGGTGTATTAGTGCCCAAGACATGGGTAACTTACACATATGTGAAGGCGCTATTAATGCTGAAAGGTACATACAGGTTTTGGAGCAACATATGTTGCCATCCAAGCAGTGTTACCATGAACGCCCCTGCTTATTTCAGCAAGACAATGCCAAGCCACATGTTACATCAACGTGGCTTCATAGTAAAAGAGTGCGGGTACTAGACTGGCCTGCCTGTAGTCCAGACCTGTCTCCCATTGAAAAAGTGGCCCATTATGAAGCCTAAAATACCACAACGGAGACCCCCGGACTGTTGAACAACTTAAGCTGTACATCAAGCAGGAATGGGAAAGAATTCCACCTGAGAAGCTTAAAAAATGTGTCTCCTCAGTTCCCAAAAGTTTACTGAGTGTTGTTAAAAGGAAAGACCATGTAACACAAGTTTGAACATCAAATATCTTGTCTTTGTAGTGCATTCAATTGAATATGGGTTGAAAAGGATTTGCAAATCATTGTATTCCGTTTATATTTACATCTAACACAATTTCCCAACTCATATGGAAACGGGGTTTGTATATAACTTGCTAGGCATGTCCGAAACAAACAGACCATGACCATCCTTGCATGTTTTATGTCATACTTATATGGGCAAAATGATTGGCAGCAGTTGACTGTAAGTAACATTAAACAAATAAGCAATCTAGCACAATATAACAGGTTAAGAGTGCCTGAAAACAGGCTTGCAAGAATAGTACCACCCCAATCTAGGAGCTAAACTATACACTCTTTAATCTTTATCGTACCAGCAACATTTTGGAACCTCAAGCTATACTTAATCTGGCCTGTCTAACAAGGCGGCTGGGTCATGCTGGAATGTCACAGGCTACAGAAATTATTTGGATTTTCATCAAATGGCATAAAATAGTGCTGCCTTCAATTCTCCAATCATGCTGCTGCCAAGAGAATCTATATTTGAGTTGTGGGCAGTGGGCGTGTGGGGTTAGGGTGGAGGGGGGTCTTAGGCGGTGTAAACATGGGCCTACAAGGATTGTCCTAATATCCAGTTTGTTCCTTCTCGCCTCAGCTCCGCGGTGGCTGCAACGCAATTTCTTCCAATTGACCTCACTGCCACTGGCACAATCACTCTCTAACCGCGACACAACGGCCCTGGAATACGGAGCAGTCTTCGCTGAAAGGAGGTGGGTATTGAACCAACCATGAAGCGGAAATGAGATGAATTAGAGAGCGAGAGGGAGGAGGCATGAGGAGGTGAAAGAGTGAATTTATTCGGTGGTGTAGTGGCAGTGACAAAGCACAAGCATTTAGAGATCAGCTCAAGAGGAAATTACAAGCATTACAGCCGGCCTTGGTTGTTTCCACACTTTTTCTGTCTGGCTTTCAGTTGTTTTAGTCTGCCTGAAAATGCATACAGTATAAAATGAAGATATAGAACTGTAAAACACAAAACTGTACACATTTTTGACTTCAGCTTGAAGCGTGTAGGGGACTGAAACGACCATTATTATAATTATGAGATTCTGTCCGTAAACAAATGTGATAAGTAATGTTGCAATAACACAAACATGTGGGAATTGCCCAAAGGCCAGAACTAGATTTATGAGTGCAATAGTCCAGCCAAAGGCTAAAAGGCTTTATAACGGCAAATGATTTCCAATAAAAGTGAAGTTGGAGCCCGCTAAGAGCTGCACTCTGGTGTAATAGGATTAGTAGAAGTCAAGAGCATGGCCATCTTAACTCTTTATGCTACAGAAATCGCTGAGAAGCATCTCTGCCACAGCCAATAAAGCTTTGCTGATGGTGCAAGAAAGATCCAGAACCTGCTCCATCATCTAACCCGCAAGCACACAACATGCACATATGCGGAAAAAGTTTGCAAGTCCTCCATATTTTGACTCCATTCAGGGAGGGCGAAAAATTGATGGAGTCATACAGATGTGAAGGGAAGAGTTGAGATGGGAAATACTGTCTTATCTTTCATTCTCCTTTCAGGAGAAACTGCTGAATGAACAATGTCTCCTCCTATCCCACTCTATGATCCCCAGCCTCGCCTGCAGCAACTCACATGCAGGGACCAGGTATCTCATTTCTTTAAATGAAATTAGTACAATGCACAATTGAGTTGATTTTCCTCGCTGAAAAATCAATTTGCGATCTGTTCTTTGGTGAAGACCAAGAAGCCAGGCTATATGATGATTGGGGACATGTTAACTTATTTTCCCAAAGTATAGAGTAGTTAAAATATTTGGCTTTTCTTCCTCTATTCTCTTAATGTATTTCTCCTTGCGTGTTGCTCTGTGTTGGCGGAAGACTGTCAGAGTGAGTGTTTGGCTCTCTAATCGAGGCAGCATATGTGCAGGGTGTGCTCTCTGGATGTTTGTGTGGGAGCACTTTGGCATTTCCTTTGGTTCTGTAATTATTAGCACACACTGTATGTTTAAAGACCCACAAACGTATGAGGAATAATGGAATTGAAGTTCCTTATTTTTTTTGTTTCTTATTTACTTAGATCTGCAGCTTCCTCATACGATCCATACCTTCCTTGTGTGGTGCCATGGGAGCATTCACCGGATTCAATGCTCTCTGACGCTTTCCAATGTGAAGTCAAACTCCGCCGCAGGAGATTGGTGAGCGATGAGAGATGTAATTGTGCAGAGATTGAATTTACCTCAGAAGGGGATAGAATCTTAATGCACTGTATATAAATGCATTGTGTGGAGAAATATGGGGGAGACACGCAGCTACTGCATAGGGGATCATGGCTCTGAGCTAAAGAGTAGAGGCACAATACGAGATAATTCAATATATTACTATAGTGTATAAATGTATTCGCCCAAAGCTAAAGATGTCACACTGCTGCTATTTGTTTGTGGTTGCTGCTCGTGGTTTATGTCTTTTGACAGTCAGGGATGAAAAGATATTAAAGGAAAATTATGCAAATTCAAACTGTCTTTAGCTATACTGTATATACACAATAAGGAAAAACAATGTATGTTTGTATTGTTTATTTTTCCTGTCAGGTGCGCTATAGAAAGTCAATTGCAAGAATAGTTTTGGTTTAGTGTTTATGCCGTATGCCCTTCCTGACTCTGTATTATGTCGATAAATTACACTTGTCACTGAAACTGTCTCTTTAATTCAAACCTCTCCACCACCATGGGCAATACCAAAAGCTGTCGAAGGACCTTAGAGTCAAGGATGTAAACCTGCACAAGACTGAAATGGGCTACAACTAGGGATGTCCGATAAATGCTTTAAAAAGTAAGATTGGAAATTATTGGTATCGTTTTTTTTATTATCAGTATCGTGGTTTTTTTTTGGTTTTTTTAATTAAATCAACATAAAAAACACAAGATACACTTACAATTACCGTAATTTCCGGACTATAAGCCGCTACTTTTTCCCCTCGTTCTGGTCCCTGCGGCTTATACAAGGGTGCGGCTTATTTACGGCCTGTTCTTCTCCGACACCGACGAAGAGGATTTCGGTGGTTTTAGTACGCAGGAGGAAGATGATGACACAATGATTAAAGACTGACTTTTCATATACAGGTAGGCTGGTTATTTTGATAACGTACAGGCGAGCACTTTGTATTACTTTGCAGCGTTGTATTATTTGTACTCTGCACGAATGCTGTTCGCCATGTCAAAGATGTGAAAGTTTGATTGAATGATTGAAAGATTTATTGTTAATAAATGGGACGCTTTGCGTTCCCAAACAGTCATCTCTGTCCCGACAATCCCCTCCGTGGTAGCAGGAACCCCTATATACTACGCTAATTACACATCAAAACCCTGCGGCTTATAGTCGGGTGCGGCTTATATATGGAGCAATCTGTATTTTCCCCTAAATTTAGCTGGTGCGGCTTATAGTCAGGTGCGGCTTATAGTCCGGAAATTACGGTAGTACACTAACCCAAAAAACCTCCCTCCCCCATTTACACTCATTCACACAAAAGGGTTGTTTCTTTCTGTTATTAATATTCTGGTTCCTACATTATATATCAATATATAACAATACAGTCTGCAAGGGATACAGTCCGAAAGCACACATGATTGTGCGTGCTGCTGGTCCACTAATAGTACTAACCTTTAACAGTTAATTTTACTAATTTTCATTAATTACTAGTTTCTATGTAACTGTTTTTATATTGTTTTACTTTATTTTTTATTCAAGAAAATGTTTTTAATTTATTTATCTTATTTTATTTTATTGATTTTTTTAAAAAGGACCTTATCTTCACCATACCTGGTTATCCAAATTAGGCATGATAATGTGTTAATTCCATGACTGTATATATCGGTATCGGTTGATATCGGTATCGGCAATTAAGAGTTGGACAAAATCGGAATATCGGATATCGGCAAAAAGCCATTATCGGACATCCCTAGCTACAACATCATCAACAAAAAGCTTTGTAGAAAAAAAAACACCTGGTGCAATATTTTGAAAATTAACAAAACACAGACAATTGGCCTCGGTCTGAAGTGCCATGCAAGAGTTCACCTCTTGGGGTAAGAATGATTCTGATAGAGAATGAGTTGGGGGTTGGAACACATTTTGCTGTCATGAATTGCGCTCCTGCACATACAGGCCTGTCTGAAGTTTGCCATTAAACAGCTGAATGACTCAAATGAGGATTTGGAGAAATTAAATTTTGCTCTTTTAGTTCTGTTTTATTTGTACTGTACCGTACATTAAATGTATGAACATGAGGCCTTTTCTCAACGACAAAACCACAAGTTTTTGGCTGCTTTCCAGGTGGTTGATGCAACAATTTGCTAAGTGCAACCAGAGAGGACGACAATCGTAAACACATGGCCATGTTGAGACATACATTACATAAATAATATAATAACATTAGAATAAGAAAAAGCTATTTAAATATTTAAAATGACCTGGTACAGACCTGTTCCATAGAATACAATCACTCCTAAAACATTAATAATTTCACTTTCTCTTGTATCATGTTGTTCCCATCTTATCCCATTGGTAAATAGTAAAAAATAATTAATACATTTAAAACTGGAGGAAGACTCAATCAGCAAATGGTCTGATGACAGCACTAAAAGGGTCTATTGTGATGTTGGAATGGATTGGTTCCTTTCTTTGTAAAATATGCAGTGTCTCCTCGTGTGCAACACAAGCAATGCGGTAAACACCACATGGTGCCAAAACAGAGGCGTGGCTCGGTTGCGGCCGTGCCATCAACTTGAGGGTTCCTGGTTCGATCCCCAGCTAGTCACGTTTGTGGTGTTCTTGAGCAAGACACTTCACCCTTGCTCCTGATGGGTCGTGGTTAGGGTCTTGCATGGCAGCTCCCGCTATCAGTGTGTGAATGTGCGGGTGAATGGGTGAATGTGGAAATAGTGTCAAAGCGCTTTGAGTACCTTGAAGGTAAAAAAGCGCTATACGTGTATAACCCATTTACCATTTACCCACTGTCTTGCAAACCCTGCTCCTTTTCTCCCAATAAGGCAACCGGACACTGCCTTTTGCGAGTCATGAGTCGAGTCTTGATACCCGGCTCCCGAGTGTTAGATCTGGCGCATGCTGTGGCACTTGGGGTGGCCTTTCATTCCACCCCGATACACTGGCACTTTGTTCGCAGTCACACTCCGTCAGAACGTGCCATGAACACAAAACCAGGGTTGCTTAGTCGCAGATAACAAACAGAGACATATGTAATCAAGGGCAAATGCATGCGTGGTTTCACGCAAACACAGACAAAATACACATGTGAAAGACTATAGTACACTGGGTGGATCGGACAAAATGACATCGAGAAGAGAGCAGATAAAGAACTGAATATGTTGGAGAGACTTTGTGAGAAAGGCAGCATGAAAGATGCAAGGCAACACCGAAGAATACAAAAGACAAGAACAGAGTGAGGAGACAGAGGAGATAAGACAGACTGAAATGGAGTGCAAGACAAGAGAGAGAGAAAGCGAGAGAAAGACTTAAAAAGCAAAGCATCAGTCTTTGCCAGGCCATTTAGAATTCTTCTCGCTGTCCTGTCTGCGTATTGTCCAGCTTCTCAACTGTGAAGCTTGGCTTTTCTAAAGCCGTCACAGAGGCGTTCGTTTTGGGCTTTAACATTTGTTCCCCCTTCATGTTACTCTTTCACTGCCTGTCTCATAACCCCTGAATCCCTCTTCAGTTCCTCGGACTGCAGTGTCCAACAATACTTGTGAAATGTGCCTTGAGTTATGCATGAATACCTTCTCCAGTCTGAGTGCCACTAGATCCCTTAATGAGAATAAGTTAATGTTTCTTAAAGGGGAACTGCACTTTTTGGGGAATGTTGCCTATCGTTCACAATCGTTATGAAAAACATGACAATGGATGGATTTGAAAAAAATGCATTCTAAATATTAATAAAATGTAAATAAAAGTCTGCTTACAGAGGAGCCAATGGGAGCTTCACTATTCCGCCCATAAAATCCTACAAATAACAATTAAAAAAGCGCCAACAATACTCAATTTACATGTTGTGATATTAGTGATATTGCTATTATAAGCGCTAACACAGACAAACTATTTATAGTGGCGACGTAATAACTTCTGTGTGCATCTCACCTGGAAGGTCGATGGCTGAGGATATAATCCGACAAGTTGGGACAATGTGACAGCCATCTAGGACTTGGAACTGGCAAGAACGACCCGAAAAGTGCTTGATCCCCACTGACCCCCTCCTCTTTTCTTCGTGCGGATTATGAGACATTTTTCATCTAAACGGGACTATATGAACATCGCAGCAGTCAAAATTTAATGACAGCAGACCTTGTACAGTATGTGATGTTTTATTATGTTTGTTGGCTCTCATGAAGTCTGCAGTGTGCAAAAATCAGTGATGAAGAAAAAAAAAAAAGCAAACGTTTTTGAATGCGTTTTTTAAATGAATGGGCCGCATATGCTTAAAATTATCAAGCTACGTAAATATTAAATGGTATTATAAATGTGTGTGTTACTACATAACATATATACTTACTTCATGTATATTAAACTCTAATGGTGGTGTTTGGATGTTTTCTTAGGGGCTCTATAGGCAGAATTGAACTGCTCCCATAGGCTCCACTGTAAGCGGACTTTTAATCAAATGTATTTAATATTTAGAATCTATTAAAAGAATACATTTGTCGTCATGTCTTTCAAAATGATTGTGAACGGTAAGCAAAATTCCAAAAAAGTGCAGGTCCCCTTTTGGGTCTGAACTTGTCAATCTGTTCATCTTTTTTTTTTTTTTTTCATTTTTAGGGTACATAAGTAAGTTTTGCACATGAAATGTTGGAATAATAATCTTACCCAACATGTCTTGATCAACCAAGGAAAATACATTTTGGATGGAGGCACATTTCTCCATCATATCATACACTGTATTGCAAGCAAATTTTCAGATAACGTTTAGGTGACGTCATGCTCCAGGGAAAAGCAGAATTTTTGACAGAGCTCAGAGAGTATTGGACTATTTAAAACAGGGGTGACAAACGTACGGCCCGCAGGCTGGATCAGGCCAGGGAACATGTTTTATTTGGCCCGCGAGATTAGTTTGCTAAGTATAAAAATTAGCAGAAATTTGTGACTGAAAGAAACTGCTGTTCTAAATGGGTCCACTGGATGTCACAATAGCAATTATTTTGTATCCCCTCCAAAGTGAGCTATGTGCCATGTTAAGATAGGAGAATAGAGACAACACTTCCGTGTTTGGACAATACGCACGTACGCTGGATTCCACCTCCATCTTACCACCTGGGTCAAGAGGTCGGGCTCTCGACTCGCGATCTCCATCTGGCAGGAGTGTCTAAAAATCTAGGTTCTAAGGTTCAAACGTCCTTCATCCATAAAAGCATACCCTGCTGTCCATGTCTCCTTGATCAAGTCTGTCTCCTCCAGCCGGTTGAGTACCCCAACGGTGCCTCCTCCTCCACGCACAATCGATGGCCGGCTAGCATGTACAGTTACATCTATTTTCGATTCTAGGAGAAGGGGGAGAGGTTTACAGTATCTCGAAGATCGGGAGCGTTATGGGCCTGAGGAGCGTTCATGGGTCTCTCGTTCCCGTATCTTAGATCCAAGCCTTATTCAGGACTTTCACTCACTCCATCCGAGTAAGCCTCTATATTCTACATGCCATACCAGACCTGCTCCTAACATGTCTTCTGCTGCAGAGCCCATATTTGGTGTTTCCTGGGGCGGCGCCACTTTCCCACACCTGATTGCGCTCTGCAATCAGGCCTTCATAAGCCCTGCTCTTGCTACTTTGGTAAACAGATTGTTCCTCTGTCATGCCTGTTCAAGTTGCTGTTTTCCGTGCCTGCTCTGATTCCTTAGCTTGTGTAGATTTGTTTGCCTGAGTTTTTTCTTTTGACCTTTTACCAGTTTTTGTTCAGTGGCTTTGCTCCCTTTTTGTATCTTGTTCTTCACACAACAACTTTATATTGCTGTCGCTGTTTGTTAGTCATTCGGACGTGGAGTTTTTTTCACACCTATATGCTCCCTTTTGTTAATGAATCTTTTTGTATTTTTGAATTTTGCCTGAGTCTCTAACCTGAGTCTCGCCAGATCTTTGTAGTTTGCTGAGCTCCACTTCTCAATAGGAAATGTATTTCAGAAGGCGGGGCCTTGTAAAAAAATCATTGTATGTGATTGGATAAACCACTTGTCCGTTATCTTGAATGACGTGTGTGGGGGGAGGTGTGGCCAGCGCTGCCTGCAGGAGCAAAGGTCACCGCCTCTGTCCATGGTGCTGAGGATAGAGCACCATCAGACGGGGGCGTGGCAGAGCTGACGGCGAGACACAGCTGGCAGGTGATCAGATTTCACAGATGGTACGTGTTAATCTAATCATCTGTTGTCTTTAACAGTAAGCGGCCGGGATCAGGAGGGGAGAGAGGATACGGACGTGGCTGAAATGTCGCGTCCTGCTGGAGAGAGAACTTTGTGAAAACATATGATTATTAAAACTTTGTTCAAACCTGCACGCTGGGCTCCGGTGCCGTGTCTGACAGTGGGACTACGAGGAAGCGACTTCCACATTGTGCTACTTCAACCACTCACATCGAAATCAACCCGTGACGCTGATGAGAGCGACGCTGGGAAATCCAAAACAGAACAGCCGACATATTGGATAAAGACAGAGCGAAAAGTTAGTGAACTTTTACTGAAACAATGCAGCAATGTCAGTAGACAATCGATGTCGTTTGTGCAAAGAAAATGTGCAGAATTAATGTCAGCACACAACTCCTAGCTGCGTGCCGCCATTGTTGTTTGAATCAAACAGTCGCTTCGGCGCTATGTCATATCTATGAAATCCCGCCCGGCGATCCTGATTGGTTCATTATTTTTTGCTATCTTGAAAGAGTTTTCAATGCCCTCGAGCCCAGATCCTTGTGTGGAGCTGAGCGAACTACAAGGATCTGGCGAGAGTCGGGTTATGAGTCTCTGCTTTGGTGTCCAAATGATTATGATGCCACAAAGCCCATTTGGAGCATATTTTGGAAAGAACATGCAAAGCAACCAAGATAAATAATACTTTGGGGAATGATCTTACACAAAAGTCAGAAGTTAAAGGTCAGCAAGTTTCTCAAAATTTGTAAAATTTAATGACATGTTTATGAGTTGTGTTTTTTGTGTTACCCGGTATATTATCAAGATCACCACCTAAGTACTTTTCTAAAAGCTAACCTTGTATGAACACCTAAACACACCTTGCACCTGTTTGCATGTAATGGCTCAACTTGAGTTTTTACTCGGAACAACTACATCTGATGAAACTCCCCCCACAATATAAAAGGCATGAAGTAAGTTTAATTAAACAATGCTAATGATCAATTAATTAAAAGCTTTCCCATCAAAACAAGCCAGTAATTACCTGGAGCAGAGATGGATAATGAGCACACTACAATCACTGGCAAACAGGCAAACCCACAGTGGCCTGAACAGATCAATTCCGTGACTATTAATGGACTGCTGTCTCTTTTGTGTGTCCCAGTCCCCTGTGGCGTGCTCTGCTGTGTTTTTGTCACACTACTCAGAGGATGACTGAGGACCAACAAAAAACTTCAACAGGAGCTCTTGAGGAAAACCCCTCTCAAACATCAACTTTGCTTTTCATGAGCACGTCACGCTCGCAACATGCTTGTGTTGCACAGCTACACTTTTTTTTTTCCGGTATCACACTATCGTACTGGATTGGCAGGTAGGTGTTTGTCTTTCTGGCTCTATTGCTTCCATGTCAAAGTGACTCTGATGTCAAAAAGTACTGTATAACCACAGTTCACCTCCAACGTGTATCCCACATTGGCAAGCACAAAGTTAGAGTGGGCATGGAGGAGTAACAGATGAAAGCGAGAGAGAGGGATGAAAGATTTTAAATATTGTGTGAAATTTCACTGATTTATGAGCAGTTTCTGAAAATTAATGTTAAAAAGTAATTGTAGTTACTCACTACTTTACCAAATAAGTAATAAAATGACTAAAATAATTACTATGGAATATAATGAATGTCCATCCATCCATCCATGTTCTACCGCTTGTCCCTTTCGGGGTCACGGGGGGTGCTGGAGCCTATCTCAGCTACATTCGGGCGGAAGGCAGCGTACAACCTGGACAAGTCGCCACCTCATCACAGGGCCAACACAGATAGACAGACAACATTCACACTCACATTCACACACTAGGGCTAATTTTGTGTTGCCAATCAACCTATCTCCAGTTGCATGTCTTTGGAGCCAGAGTACCCGGAGGGAACCCACGCAGTCACGGGGAGAACATGCAAACTCCACACAAAAAGGGACCCCGAGCCCGGGATTGATCTCAGGACCTTCGTATTGTGAGGCACATGCACTAACCCCTGTTCCACTGTGTGTTACCTAAAAAAAAAAACTTCAAATATCTGGCATTTGCAATTGAAAGATGTTTCATGAGAGCAGAGTGTGTGTTGCCAAGTGATGTGTGACGTCTGCGAGAACACACTCAGAGCAGCATTTTAGCTCAGCTGTGTTGTTAGCTAAGCAGCGGCAGTCTGCCTGCAGTGACGGCAGCTCTGTTGAATCATTTCACTGGATTGTGTTAGCGCAAGTTAATAAAGAGATTGCATGTGCTTCAATGAATTATTTTCATGCATTGAACTTGCTGTGCTTCTGACGCTGTGTTGTTGACATACAACTACATCAAAAGTAGTGTGCCACGTTACATTAAACGCATCGGTAAAGGCGTTGTAACATACGTAAAAGTAATAAATCAGATTATGCGCTAATAGTAGAAGTTAGTAACGCCGTTATTATTTAACAACGTTTTTCCTAACACTGGAGGTTCTCATTTTCCATATTGTCGTACTTGTACTGATTCCTGGTGTTGCAGTGTATTCCTGACCCTGTGTGAAGTTTAAATGCCTCGCACAGTAAGTTTCAATAAATTCTAGTCAATGTTACTTGAATTTTAAGATTCCCTCATGCTGTCTGTTGTACTGTATAAGTATTGTGGGGCCTTTTGTGTTAGTATTAACCAGGTGTTTATGAACATGCTTTTATGTGGCGTCTTCTTTCTCTGCTGTGTTATTGCGCTCCACTGCCTTAATCCGAGTCATTGAAGCAACACTCATTACCGGGTTAGGATAGACTGACCATACGTCCTCTTTTCACCGGACATGTCCTCTTTTGTGGGGCTGTCCGGGCGGAGTTTCTTACATGCCTCAAATGTCCGGCATTTTGAGTTATGGTTGCGTGTGTTAACAATGTACGTTCAGGGTTAAGAAAGGGTTAAAAACAAAACAAATTGTGCATGCAACAGCAGTCGTGAGGGAGGGGCAGAGACAGAGAGAGCGAGAGAGTTATGATAAATGCGCATGCGTCGCCAGGCTCTGCTTTTTATCCATAGATTTATCAGATTTAATTTTTTATTATCTATAGCAGGGGTGTCAAAAGTGTGCCCCGGAGGCCATTTGCGGCCCACAGCTAATGTTTTAAAAAGCCCACGGCACATTCTGAAAATACTATTAAAATAAACAAAAACATAACAAAAGTGAAATAGAAAAGCTTAAAGGTTAAATGTAATTTAGAAAAAGTTGCAATGTTGACTAATAAAACAAAGCTGGGTTTTTTTCTTTCAAACCGTCATTGCTCAAAACATAATATTGAATCAAAATCAATGTTATTATGAATTATTGACCTATCCAAGGTTCTGATTACTTCACATCAAATATTCCACTAAGAAAAATATTTTTGGTGGAAGATTTTGCAAATTTGGTAAATAAATAACCAAAAAATTTATATTTTGTTCTTTTCTTACTGTACCGAAAATGAACCGCACCGTGACCTCTAAACCGAGGTACGTACCGAACCGAAATTTTTGTGTACCGTTACACCCCTAATATACACATATATACACACACATATATATATATATATATATATATATATATATATATATATATATATATATATATATATATATATATACACACATATATATATATATACACTCACACATATATATATATATATATATATATATATATATATATATATATATATATATATATATATATATATATATATATATATATATATATATATATATATATATATATATATATATATATATATATATATATATATATATGTGTATATATACCACATACACTACCGTTCAAAAGTTTGGGGTCACCCAAACAATTGTGTGGAATAGCCTTCATTTCTAAGAACAAGAATAGACTGTCGAGTTTCAGATGAAAGTTCTCTTTTTCTGGCCATTTTGAGCGTTTAATTGACCCCACAAATGTGATGCTCCAGAAACTCAATCTGCTCAAGGGAAGGTCAGTTTTGTAGCTTCTGTAACGAGCTAAACTGTTTCCAGATGTGTGAACATGATTGCACAAGGGTTTTCTAATCATCAATTAGCCTTCTGAGCCAATGAGCAAACACATTGTACCATTAGAACACTGGAGTGATAGTTGCTGGAAATGGGCCTCTATACACCTATGTAGATATTGCACCAAAAACCAGACATTTGCAGCTAGAATAGTCATTTACCACATTAGCAACATATACAGTGTATTTCTTTAAAGTTAAGACTAGTTTAAAATTATCTTCATTGAAAAGTACAGTGCTTTTCCTTCGAAAATAAGGACATTTCAATGTTACCCCAAACTTTTGAACGGTAGTGTATATATATATATATATATAAATATGTATGTATATATATATATATACATATATGTTTATACATATATGTATATATATATATATATATATATATATATATATATATATATATATATATATATATATATATATATATATATATATATATATATATACATATATATATATATATATATATATATATATATATACATATACGTATATATATATATATATATATATATATATATATATATATATATATATATATATATATATATATACATATATATATATATATATATATATATATATATATATATATATATATATATATATATATATATATACATATACGTATATATATATATATATATATATATATATATATATATATATATATATATATATATATATATATATATATATATATATATATATATATATATGTATATATATATATATATACAGTATATATATATATATATATAAAAATGAACTCCGAAGTCACTCACACTGTACACAGAACAATTGGACAGTTCGAATACACAAATAAAAAGATGAAAAACAATGATTAAATGGAATAATAATAAAAACAAGACAACTCCTTATGTGGGATGCTATTGTGTGATAATTATTTGCATCCAACTTTGTCTTGCTCACCGTCACGTCACACATCACATTCATCAAGCGCTCCAAAGCCAACAGACAAGCTTCACATGAAAACACTCTGCCTGACTGCGTTCAACTGAATAATGTTCTGCTTCTTAGTTCTTTATAAACTGTCTGTCCTGGATGGAGTTTTTGTGTGACGTTGCAACATTGAGGAAGTGGAAGGGGTGCGTGGTGTAAACACAATCAAAATGGTGAGCAAGGAATTGCGTGTGAAATGTTGGTTGCCGACGCCGAGCTGCCAAGAAAGTATAAGAATGTACAAATATCCGACTCCACAGCAGACTCTGTTTGACAGCAATCTACGATCACGCTACATGTATCTGCCTCCTTTCTCAGCTGCTCTCGTCTCCTCGCCTTTTCTAGCCGCCTCTCACTGTGGGGGAGGGTGGACACATAAAGCTGCTTCCTCGGGAAATTACCTATCACAGTTTAGGGATGGGTTTGCCTTTGCTGTCTGAGGTATTCTGAATTTGTCAATCTAGTTCACCTAAAGCGCGAGCTCAAGTATAGCTGTGTTTTTTTTTTATTTGATTGTTGTTATTATATATGTGCAGAAACCATAAAATATGATACAACAGAATGTGTTAGAGGTGAATATTAGATCTTACACAATATTAGTCTCTAATCTGCTATTAAAATAGAGAAGTATTTGTGCCTATTTGCTTTTTGCATCAGCTAGCATTGCATCTTGTCCAGTAGACAAAGTCTAAAAAAAACAAGAAAGTACCTTCAAAATTTCCTTATGTCCATGACTGGGAGATATGCTGCGTGTCTGGGTTACACTGATGGTTTATGCTGTATCTGGGACGCATCTCAACATGCCACAGTCAAACTAGATCACAGATTAGGTGCTCTGATGGGAACAGATGGTCCTACGTTCATTTGTTACCACTCAGGATCCCGTCTGATGGTGGGGGGGGGGGGAATAAAAAAGCAAAATGGTAGAGGTATCTTCAAAAACTCAGCATTTTTCACTGACAATGGATTCATATGGTTAAAGGCATTTCTAAAGTACTCCATAGTAATCCATACAATTTTAGTTAAAAACATTAACATTCATAATTCATCATCATCTTCAGCCGTTGTCAGTCCACTGCTGGACGAAAGCCTCAGCATGTTTCTGACATAGTGAACGATCTCTTGGCGTACTCTTCATGCTGGTTATTAGCCTACACCTTCCACGCTGGCTTGGTGCGGGTTGGAAGGGGGTTCATTCATAATTGGTCTACTTTAAATTCATAACCTGTATTTCTTTTAGTAAACAAAACTTGTTTAGCGTCCACTAACTAAAATGACATTCATGTGTGTTTAAGGGGCCATTTTTTTGAGTTGAAAAGGGGCCTGATCTAGTTTTTCAGGTTTTATAACACATGCAAACTTGACCCAAAGCTGATCAACCAAGCGTGTGCGCAGAGAATTGGGTCTCTTAAATGAGTAAAATATGGAACGCAATTGTTTTACCGTGTTTGTCTTCAAGTATAGATAGAATACATGCTGATTATCAGAATGCCCACAATACTGGGAGGAGAAAGTGCAAATATAATTATTTTGCACACTTTGTGTGACTTATCAAGACTAAAACTGTTCAGCGAGAGCTGTTTTGCATCTTTATTTAATATGCCTAGAAAGGACGTGCAAACTGGTAGCTGTGAGGAAGGAGGCGAATATGCTGCAGCTCCGTCCTACGTTTGCTTGTCAACATACTGTATATAGACTGTCAAAAATAAAAATATTAGACTTATCGTCCATTCACCAAAATAATTGTATAATTGTCTAGCTGTTTAATGCCTTTTGGGGCTGATTAAAACAAATTCAATTGATGGGTTCTGGTGTTGGCTAGCGTTCTTTTTAATGGCATTCGTTTATTCATATTTGTTTCCTGTGTTTCCATGGTGAAAGCACGTAGTCCACGAATAAACTTCATTTAAGTAGGTCGGCCTGCACCACTTTTGCACACTGTCATCAATTGTACAATTGATGACAGTCTAAGTCATACTTGCCAACCCTCCCGGTTTTACCGGGAGACTCCCGGTATTCAGCGCCTCTCCCGATAACCTCCCGGCAGAAACGTTCTCCCGACAAACTCCCGGTATTCAGCCGGAGCTGGAGGCCACGCCCCCTCCAGCTCGATGCGGACCTGAGTGGGGACAGCCTGTTCTCACGTCCGCTTTCCCACAATATAAACAGCTTGCCTGCCCAATGACGTCATAACATCTACAGCTTTTAGAGAGTAGAGTGCACAACTGTGCACACAACAAGGAGACGAAGCAGAAGAAAGAGGAAGTTACAGACATGGCGACGCCGTCGACGAGCAAGATGAAGAAATACGCTTGCAAGTTCCAAAACTAATGGAAACAAGAATTTCAGTTCGTCCAGGACAGTTCGAAGGGGAAGGGGTATGTTGCCTGAACATTTTGTAGAACAGACTTCTCCATTGAACACGGTGGCCAAAATGATATACTCATTCATGAACGGAGAGCGAAGCACATGGCGGCGGCACCGCAGCACCGTTCACAGCCCAGTATTATGGGCCACCTTGCAAAATGTATTATATATATAATAAGATAAATATATATATATATATAGCTAGAATTCACTGAAAGTCAAGTATTTTATACTTGAGTTGGTGAATTCTAGCTGTAAATATACTCCCCTCTTAACCACGCCATTAACCACGCCCCCAACCACGCACCCCCGCCCCCCACCTCCCGGTATCGGAGGTCTCAAGGTTGGCAAGTATGGTCTAAGTCAGGGGTGTCCAAAGTGCGGCCCGGGGGCCATTTGCGGCCCGCAGCTAATTGTTTACCGGCCCGCCACACATTCTGCAAAAATTGCAAAATTGATAATATTGCAAAAATTTTAAAAAACATTTTAAAAAAGTGGAATGAGGTGAAATCTAACAAGAAAAAGTTGCAATGTTGACACAAAGCTGCCATGAAGACTGTTTTTTTTCTTTTGTCTTTGTTTCTTTTTCTTTTTTTTGCCATTGCTAAAAAAAAAAAAAGACTAAAAATATCACTTTAAAATGTTGTACCGTATTTCCTTGAATAGCCGCAGGGGCGTTAATTAATTTAAAACCTCCTGTCACACCTGCGTTTACCGGAAACCGGCGGGATGGCCGTGCATGCGGTAATTATTTTAAAACCTCTTCTCACTCCGGCGTTTACCAAAAGGAATCCATAAAATTTAGGCGTGCGCTTTGAGTGTGATGTAAGCATACCATCATGAAAAGCACATTTAATTAAAAAAACGTTATTATGGTCTTACCTGTACTTATAAATGGAGTCCATTTGCAGCTCCTTCTGACCAAAAGCATCGATAACTTGTTTATAGAAGTCTTCCTTATTTTCTTTCTTCAGTTTTAAAAGTCTCTGTTTCGATGGAGATATTCCTTTAATTATTACATCCTGCTTCGATTGAAAGTCCAGTTTAGAAAACTGTTTTATTTTAGATACCGGTATGAAATCCTTGTTAAAAGAAAAAAAAATCTCTTGCTGCGTGTGTTCACTTCTTCTGCAGTACCGGAAGTCGCAAGAAGGATCACTAGCGCGGCAGCGCCCTCTACCACCAGGAGGCGGGAGTCATTTAATGACTTATACAGTATTTCACACACGCAGCTACGGTATATTAATAAAACATAGCTGCTTACTGTTCTCTTTAGCATACTGTACCGGTATTCAATAGCTTGGACCTTAAATCCTACTGAAAAGCTCTTTATCTTTTTTCCTTTGTGCGATTGTAAACTACTGAAAGCAGCTTCCTTTTTTTTTTTTTTTTTTTTTTTTTAAAGTTTTATTTATACATTTCAACATTTCAACAATCAAATAAGTACAAAAGTAGTACAAAACAGTACAAAAAGAATACAAAGCAGCGCCAGGGGGTTATAAATTCAAAGTAACTAAAATAGAATGCAAAAAAACATTTATAATATAAACAAAGTGCAAAGCCATAGGCTCACTCAATCTGAAAGCAGCTTCCTCCATTTTGAAAATGAGGACAGATGCGTCACTCGTGACGTAACGAATTTGACCCGGTGGAAGTTCTAGCCATATGTTAAATATTTTGCGAAACGAGTTAGACCCGGCGAAAATTATAGACATGCGATAATAAAATTAATATTTTGCGAAACGAATTTGATCCAGCTTCAATAATAAACCGGCGATAAGGCCAAGCATGCGTTAATTATTTTGAAAAACGAGTTTGACCCGGCAGTAATTCTAGACGTGCGAATACTATATTCCCTGCGCCAATTCAAGGAAATACGGTATGTGGAAAAAATATTGCATATATTGTGTGGTTGCCATATAAAAACATCAAAGTTTTATTTGACAAAAGAGCATAATACAAACAAAATAATAGTTCAAACGTAAAATCAACAGATATATCTGAAGTTGATCTCGTAATTTAAGTGTTAAAAGTAAAAAAAAACTAATAAAAATGTATCACTTTATGAGTGGGGGACCTTTTGGATCCCAAATATATTTAGTAGGATTTTATTTAACTTTTCACTGTGATTACTCAAAAATATTAAAGACTTAAAATCAATGGTGTCCTGCATTATTAAACTTTAAGGCTCTAATTACTAAATACTGCATATTTCAGTTTTACTATAAAAAACAAAGTTGTCTTTGACAGAAAACCTTTTTTTTTTTTTTACTTTATATCAACCTCAAGTTGATATAGAGATTTACTGTAAGCGTTAAATAAAAAATAATAATAATAATTTGACTTATTTTTAACAGTTTAATGACTGAGACCCTTTATAGTACCCGGGAGCCCTAAAGATTAAAAAAAAAAATCCATATATTTTGTTAAGGTTTGAAAATGAAAAATATAAAAATGGCCCCCACATGCTTAAATTTTTCCGTGTGCGGCCCTCAGTGGAAAAAGTTTGGACACCCCTGGTCTAAGTAGACCACACGCAGCACACTTACTACCGTAATTTCCGGACTATAAGCCGCACCTGACTATAAGCCGCACCAGCTAAATTTAGGGGAAAATACAGATTGCTCCATATATAAGCCGCACCCGACTATAAGCCACAGGGTTTTGATGTGTAATTACCGTAGTATATAGGGGTTCCTGCTACCACGGAGGGGATTGTCGGGACAGAGATGACTGTTTGGGAACGCAAAGCATCCCATTTATTAACAATAAATCTTTCAATCATGCAATCAAACTTTCACATCTTTGACATGGCGAACAGCATTCGTGCAGAGTACAAATAATACAACGGTGCAAAGTAATACAAAGTGCTCGCCTGTACATTATCAAAATAACCAGCCTACCGGTATATGAAAAGTCAGTCTTTAATCATTGTGTCATCGTCTTCCTCCTGCGTACTAAAACCACCGAAATCCTCTTCGTCGGTGTCGGAGAACAACAGGCCGTAAATAAGCCGCACCCTTGTATAAGCCGCAGGGACCAGAACGAGGGGAAAAAGTAGCGGCTTATAGTCCGGAAATTACGGTAATTAGACTTAGACTTGGAAAAACTTTATTGATCCACAAGGGAAATTGTTCCACACAGTAGCTCAGTTTCAAAGGATGGAAAGGGTAAGGATGGAAAGGATAATGCAGGTACTCAGTAGACAAAACAGTTACCATAGTAGCAATATAAAATATAACATATATGTATTATTTATATATTTTATATACAGTATATATCCATCCATCCATTGTCTACCGCTTGTCCCTTTTTGGAGTTGCGGGGGAACGCTGGAGCCTATCTCAGCTGCAGTCGGGCGGTAGACGGGGTACACCCTGGACAAGTCGCCACCTCATCACAGGGCCAACACAGACAGACAGACAACATTCACACTCACATTCTCACACTAGGGCCAATTTAGTGTTGCCAATCAACCTATCCCCAGGTGCATGTCTTTGGGGGTGGGAGGAAGCGGGAGTACCCGGAGGGAACCCACGCAGTCACGGGGAGAACATACAAACTCCACACAGAAAGATCCCGAGCGCAGGATCGAACCCCAGACCTTCGTTTTGTGAGGCAGATGCACTAACCCCTGGTCCACCGTGCTGCCCATATACAATATATAATATATACTAATATATTATATTATTATATTTTTATACAATATATGCAATATATAACAAATCCCAATTACCATGTACAATATTACAGTATATGTAACAGCTGCAGCAAAAAAAATTTAAAAAAATAGATAAATAAATAAATAAATAAATAAATAAATAAATAAATAAATAAATAAATAAATAAATAAATAAATAAAAAGGTATAAAAAGGTATTAGTATATGCAATTTTATAGGTTGCACACGCTGTGGTGTTTGAATCTCAGTAAATCACGCCCAAAGTCTTTCCCACTGGCCCAAATCTAGCTGTATTTTAGTTAACTACCCAATATGTTAGTTATGGACTCTGACATGAATTTAGAACCACATTAGGAAAGTTTTCAAAATCATCCTATCATCCTCAAAATATTTAACAAGGAGAAGGACCTAAAAAAACGTGTCCAATCATTTTTTTAGTAGACTGGACTACAGTAATGCTGTCTTTACAGATCTCCCAACAATTGATTAAAAAATGCTGCTGCTCGAGTCATAACAAAAACCAAGGAAATAGATCACATAACTCCAGCTTTCTGAGCCTTAGACTGGCTTCCTTTACTTCAAGTAATTGATTTCAAAATATTACTTCTGGTTTATAGAGTGCTTAATGGTTTAGGGCCAAAATACATTTGTGATCTCATAATCCGTTATGAAGCATCAGAAGCCCTCATCAGAAGCCCTCAGAATGTTAGGGGCAAGTCTGCTTTCTGCTACCCGAGTCAGAACCAATCAAGAAGAGGGAGCATTTAGTTTCAATGCTTCTCAATTGCATAACTGCTGTTGTGTCTGCTCAAAATGTCAGCATTTTTAAAGGAGTCACCTTATGAATTATGATTCATATCTACATTTAACATACTTTCTTGTGGGCTACATAACCTAATGATGGTGCTTTAGTCAGAATGTCCCATCAATTCTGCTTTACAAAAAATCTTCAAGGCCCATTTCGAGTGTCTCTTGAGACAATTTATTTTTGTAGTTTTCTCTTCTTCTCCAGAGGGTACCAAAAAATATATAAATTAGAAAGGGAAGCTACTTTTTATTAGATAGATATAGCAACAGCGAAGGATTTTAGCATCCAACCATACATGTATGAGCCAGAGCGAGAGAAAAGTAAAAAAGAAGAAACTCAAAAGTTAGCTTTCTCCTTCAAGGCCATAAAGTATACAGGTTACGTGTTATTATAATGTCTTTTGTCCTATTTGAAGCGGTTATGTTATGAAGATCGCTGCAAGAATATTTCATTATATGGAGCCTGTTTATCTCTGTAAATTCACATGTAATCCGGTTTAGCTACAATATAGAGCTCCATCGCGAGCCTATCATTACAAATTATTTACCATTGCATTGTCACCACCATTGCCACAAATAGAAGGGCCTGCATGACCATGCCATTAGGTGTAGTTTTTGGAAAAATCCTTCTGTGTATTGCTGGTTGGTAAAACAGCTGTCTACGGATTTTATTAACCAGTAGACAGCTGGTTACACAAAGAGACACACTTCGCAACAGCTGTAGGCAGATTGCCACGAAACACAAAAGTTAACCAGGCACTTCAAACTTCTTCAGAAGAGGCTACAGGACAGTGTAGTTTCATATGCTGCTTAATAAAATAAGTAACAGTACATTTTAGGTTATTGGGTTGCACCGTGGAAACACTTACGTTCCAACTACAAACCCCGCTCTGAAAAATAAAAATGTCGGGCGTGGCGTGTGACCGTGACGTCGTTATGTAATGTGTAATATAATAGTCTAACAAAAAGGCTAAATTAACATTATCCATATATTTTTTTTTGTTCATTAGCATTACATTATGCTTTTAGTTGTATCCCATTTCGAGTTGTTTTTTTTCCGAAGTCATAAAAAAACTGCCATGTTCCGTTGGATACCCCTGCTTGACTTGATTGTACATTTGATCGTTTTAGTGTGAAACATGTACCATATTTTCTGGGCCATAGGACGCACCGGATTATAAGGCGCACTGCCGATGAGCTGGTCTATTCAGGTCTTTTTTCATACAAAAGGCGCACGGGATTATAAGGCGCATTAAAGGGGTCATATTATGATTTTTTTCTAAATGTAAAACACTTCTTTGTGGTCTACATTAGTGGTCCGCAACCACCGGGCCACGGCCCGGTACCGGTCCGTGGACCGATTGGTACCGGGCCGCGGCCGCACAAGAAATTGAAAAAAAATATTTTTATTTTTTTATTTTTTTTTATTAAATCAACATAAAAAACACAATATATACATTATATATCAATATAAATCAATACAGTCTGCAGGGATATAGTCCGTAAGCACACATGGTTGTATTTCTTTTTGACAAAAAAAAATTAAAAATTAAAAATAAAAACATTTTTCTTTTTACCCCCACCCCCGGTCCGTGGGACAAATTCTCAAGCGTTGACCGGTCCGCAAGTACAAAAAGGTTGGGGACCACTGGTCTACATAACATGTAATGGTGGTTCTTTGGTCAAAATGTTGCATATATTATGTTTTACAGATCATCTTCATGTCGTTTTCTGACAGTCGCTTCAGGATGCGCCGTTTTGTGGGCGGCCTTATTCACGTGGCTCACCTTTAACGGCGCCGCTTCCATTGCGAGATATAACTTAGAACTTTACGCTACTTTGTATTAGAAATGGCAACAGCAGAGGGTGAATGTCCCATAACAAGAAGATAGAGAAAATATATTGGCACGGACTACAGTGCATGCGCAAATTTTCAGGACTTATGCAGATCTCAAATACAGCACTTCAGCAGGTACCAGAAGGTAAAAAAACATTGGTTTTGCATAATATTGTGAAACAAAACGGCAGATAATATGTCTGCTAATGGGTGCCATTTTGCTGTCCTTATACACACACCATAGTAATACTTGTATCTTTGACTACGGTAGCCGTAATTGGCCAACAATCCATCAAGCGGTGCGGCTTCAAAGTCATACTAAAACATGTTGACAGATTTTTGAGTGTCGTGGGTAATGTTCTTTATTTTCAATGGAACATATACATTTTTGGTGTTGTCTACTGGCGTTTTATTGCAGTCTATACATATCTCTTATGTGTGACTACCATCTACTGGTCACACTTATCATTACACCATGTACTAAATAAAAATGCTTTGAGGTCGGTAAGCACAACCAGAATTATTTCGTACATTAGGCGCGCTGTAGATTTTTGCGAAAATGAAAGGGTTTTAAGTGCGACTTATAGTCCAAAAAATACGGTATATTGAAATGATAAAATACATAAATATAGTGTCATTTAGTGTTATGATTGTATTTACATAGAAGAGTCCTTAAATGCCCGATTACATTTCCGCATTCTCTAGATTCATACGCATGCACAGATGCAAGAGGTGGATTCCAATAAAGAGCACTCACTGGAAAAGTTTATCCAGACACTATTTGGCACGACTCCAAGAATAAAATCAGATCAGCGTGTGTTGTGCAGTCATCAACACCTGTTGCCATGTAATAAAAGCAGTGCAGTCTTTAACGCACGCTGAGTTAGACTCCACTGAAGTGAAACAAACTGAAACGAGACAACCGGCTGCAACAGCCCTGGAATAATGTGTTAATGCCAGCCGGCGTGGTGATGGATATCTGCGACCATACACAATGGCCTATGACAGGGGTGGGCAATTAATTTTTACCGGGGGCCGCATGAGCAACCCGAGCACTGCTGGAGGGCCACATCGACAATATTTCAATTCAATTTTGCTCAATATTATTTTTGATATATACCGTAAGATAAATAATAATAATAATAATAATAATAATAATAATTAATAATAATAGTAATACTTCAACATAGTGTGCGTAACAGCATTCCATAACTAATATAAATAAATTAACATTAATAATAAATGACAGTAAAATAAGCACACGTATGACTGAGGAGTCATAGTGTAACTTTGTGTGGTGTTTGAGTTGTCCGACTTTTTGTGTGGCCATAAACGCACCAGTGGTTTAGTGCTATGCGTGTTGGTGACAGATGACAAGTTGGTTTTGGCCTGGTTTGTACGACAGAAAATGACTAGTTTTTCGAGATAGAAGTGTTTTACTCATGTTTTTGGTGTGGTTATGTCCGAATATAAACAGTTTTGCTCAATAAAGTGATCGATATAATTCCTGTCCTCGAACCATTTCGATAGACGTTACAATAATTGAACGGTGTTCAATTGAACGGTGTTGACGAACACCGTTAGGTCCGCCTGTGGTCACTGTCACTCAAAGTTGCATTGCAAAATTACATAGAATAAATATGTTTATTTTGTTTAGAATTCAGATGGGATTTGATTTGGTGCGCGGCATATTTGCTGCGCGCAGCGGACGCTTAAGCAGTGCGCAATTGCGCAGGCACGCACCTTAGAGGGAATGTTGCTTGGCAGTCCACGTCTTGTTGGGAAACACGTCATTCTTCATCAACTTTTCTCTTTTTAGCGTCTCGGGTGTAAACCGTGCATCACTTGTCGCTGCATGTGCACCTTCACTCGCAGGTTACACACGGACACACGCCCATAAATAATACTTTTCAAAATAAAAGCAGCACAGTTGTATTGCGCGCACGACATAGATGTTTTTTCAACTTTACAGCAGCTGTTCACATTCACTCACAATCACGCACACGCATACGTCCACACGGAAGTAATACAAATAACGATTTTCAAAACAAAAGCAGCACCGTTGTATTGCACACTCGACATAGATACTTTTTAAAATGTATTTTGTAATTTATAATTGGCCTCACGCGGGCCGGACAGGGACGCACAAAGGGCGGGATGCGGCCTGGGCCGCAGAATGCCCAGGTCTGGCCTATGATGTGGGCTGTTTCACAAGATGAGCCGCTGTTCCTATGTTCTGCCGCCGCGGGCTGTGAAAGTGCTTGATTTTGATATGCGGCAGACCCGGCTTTTTAAATGTTAATATCACCAACAATCACCCTCATTTAATTGCAGCAACCAAAATCGTATTTAAAACGTGATTATTGTGCAGCCCTAATATGACACCTTCAAGGTTAAACATTTGATTATTTACACTGCTTACCCCTAAACAGCTAACAGTGCACTGTTTTTTTTGCATTTTATTTAGTAATATTTTTGCTTGATTAACTTGTTTTAACTTTGCCTGTTTCTGGATCGTTTTAATTGATCTTATCTATTTTAATACGTTTGTTTTAATTATTTTATCTGTCTTCTATTTTGTACTTGTTTTTAATGTTTTATGTAAAGCACTTGGTCTGCTGCATGCAGGGCCATTGCCAGGAATTCTGGGTCCCCTGAAAGAATATCAGTGTGGGGCCCTCGACCCTATTCATTGTCAACTTTAATTTTCTTGTTTTTCAATTTTATTGAATGGTGTCTGGTGTAATACACCTAATTTGTTTCATTTTTACGACTAACGACTTAAAAATTATGTATCTTATGTAAATGATGAACTATTAGTTGTCTTATTCTCATTTCACTGATTTTTACACCTCTGATTGCTAATACATTTTCAATTATCCACTCAACAAATAGGCAGTGGGTATTTTTTGGTATTTAACCATCAATCACTGATATGCAAAAAACTAACTGTTTTGGCTCAAGATAGTTTGCAGGTAAATATGTAGCATTTAACTTAAATGTGCAAGTAAAACGAAAAGCACATGGCATCCATTGTTATAAACATACCGAAAACAACAACAAGCCTCATTTAATCCCAATTAAAGTTTAAATTGGCTTGTTTTTTCACTGTAAGTGTCATCATCTTTTTGTTAGTAAATTTATGGATGAGGTCTTTGAAGTCCAATTATCGGCTTAGCGGACTTTCAATTGTTAAGTCTAGCAAGGCTATTTAACCTCTCTTGGCTTGTTGTGGCTCTAAAATAGTTCTAGTTTTAGTTTGCTAAACACCCTTCCTTACTCCACCTGCAACAGTCACAGGTTATTGTTATGATATAAAAGTCAATGTAAAACTCCAACCAACCAAATTCTAAATCGTCAGTTTTACTTTGTTGTTGCCAGCTATTATGGTGTCTTTTATTTTATATTGCTATGAGAATAAACAACAAAAAATATTTGAACGTTAACTTTTTTGTATTTAGGCTATTCAAATGTCCCACTAATAAATATTGTATAAGAACATATTGAACACATCATGATAACGTAACTCATTATGACGAAGGTAATTATTCAATATTTATTCATTACTGAGTAGAACTTGAATGCCTCATAATACAATTCAATGCAGCCTCTGAATAAATGAACGCAGACTGTAGCACTGTCCGACAGTGATATGTGTGAAATACACAGTCACACTGTTGCTTTACAATGAACTGGCGACTTGTTTTGTTCTTTAAATGAACTGGCGACTTGTCCAGAATGTAGCGGGGCCAGAAGACAGCTAATGTAGACTCCAAAGTCCAGCCTGCGCCCCGTCAGAGCTAATGTTAGAGACATACTATTATTGAACAAGTAGACTCATTTTTAAAACCGTTCTTGGTAGTTTTACTGTGTGTGTTCAATTGTGTGAGCAAAATGCAAAAACTAACTGAGCATTTAGTGGAGCACATGCGAGCAACATCAGACGTGTGCACACTGTGGCCACACCGGCATCACACCTGTCCCAAACCTCAAGTCATAACAAGTGAAATGTTTTGTTATAATAATCAAATGATGGCAGTAGGGCTGCAACTAACGATTAATTTGATAATCGACTAATCTGTCGATTATAACTTAGATCAATCGATTAATAATCGGATAAAAGAGACAAACTACATTTCTATCCTATCCAGTATTAAATTGAAAAAAAACAGCATACTGGCACCATACTTATTTTGATTATTGTTTCTCAGCTGTTTGTAAATGTTGAAGTTTATAAATAAAGGTTTATTAAAAAAAATAAAAATAAAATAAAATAAAATAAAACAATTTTAATTAAAAAATAAAATAAAATAAAAAACTCTGCGCATGCGCATAGCATAGATCCAACGAATCGATGACTAAATTAATCGTCAACTATTTTAATAATAATCGATTTTAATCGATTTAATCGATTAGTTGTTGCAGCCCTAGATGGCAGTCAATTTCATGAGATTATTTTCTAATATACCTGTAAGTGATTTGGCCCACTCACAATGAAAGTAACAAACAAAACAAAAAAAGTGTTTTTCATGAGCTATGTACTAGTATTGTATGTATGGGTGGGGTCCTGCTTTGGAAAGAATTTGCCCCCCTTCCAGAGATCACATTTAGTTCCCCTTAAAACATTCTCATGTTGCACAATTAGATGTTAGTATGGGATAAAGCGTACTTTCTTATAACCTACTGTCTGTAAATATATATTTTATTAACATTTCTGTAATCTAGTAAAACCATAAAGTCATTAAATGCAAAGAGAGATATGTCAAGCCTTTATTAATATAATTTTGATAATCATTGCTTACAGTTTACAATACGCCACATTTTCTGAGATTTTCAATTCAATGTTTTCATAAGCTGTAAGCAATACACATCAACATGTTATGGTATGTATAAGGTAGATGACAAAGATTCTTAAAAGTTTTTTAAAATGTTACAAAATGTTACATTCTTGTGTAATTTCCACGTGTTTTATTTTGTTAAATTCTACAGAATTTCTTTTTAAAATCTATTCTCAAAAGTTTTTTTCAATGCTATGTGCTTCTTAAAGGCCTACTGAAATTATTATTTTTTATTTAAACGGGAATAGCAGATCCATTCTATGTGTCATACTTGATCATTTCGCGATATTGCCATATTTTTGCTGAAAGGATTTAGTAGAGAAAATCGACGATAAAGTTCGCAACTTTTGCTCGCTGATAAAAAAAAGCCTTGCCTGTACCGGAAGTAGCGTGACGTCACAGGAGCTAGTATTCCTCACAATTCCCCATTGTTTACAATGGAGCGAGAGAGATTCGGACCGAGAAAGTGATGATTAACCCATTAATTTGAGCGAGGATGAAAGATTCGTAGATGAGGAACGTTACAGTGAACGACTTGAGAGGCAGTGATGGACGTATCTTTTTTCGCTCTGACCGTAACTTAGGTACAAGCTGGCTCATTGGATTCCACACTCTCCTTTTTATATTGTGGATCACGGATTTGTATTTTAAACCACCTCGGATACTATATCCTCTTGAAAATGAGAGTCGAGCACGCGAAATGGACATTTAAAGTGACTTTTATCTCCAAGACAATACATCGGTGACACACTTAGCTACTGAGCTAGCGCGATAGCATCGTTCTCAAATGAAGATAGAAACAAAATAAATAAACCTCTGACTGGAAGGATAGATAGAAAATCAACAATACTATTAAACCGTGGACATGTAAATACACGGTTAATGATTTCCAGGCTGGCGAAGGTTAACAATGCTGTGCTAACGACGCCATTGAAGCTAACTTAGCAACCAGACCTCACAGAACTATGTACTCTCTCCTTTTTCTATTGTGAATCACGGATTTGTATTTCAAACCACCTCGGATACTATATCCTCTTGAAAATGAGAGTCAAGCACGCGAAATGGACATTTAAAGTGACTTATCTCCAAGACAATACATCGGTGACACACTTAGCTACTGAGCTAGCGCGTAGCATCGTTCTCAAATGAAGATAGAAACCCATCAACAGCCGTGCTCACCTGGATTCCAGCGATCAACGGCACGACGAAGGACTTCATCCGTGGGTTTGGCGGCAAGCATCGGCTAGGCGTAGTAAGTAGTCCTTGTTGTGTTGCTGTAAGTATTGTAATGCCCCGCAGTGGAGAAGGAGTCACACAGACGAGGAAGCGCTGCTCAATCGCTTTATTAAAAAGCGGTAACTGGTTGTAGTTCAAAAAGTAACGCACACACATACACGAGCTACTGTTAGCCAAAACTCACGCTCACACACACAAGTTCTCCGCCAACTCACTCGCGCATGCGCGTTCCCCAACCCCTTAAAGACAGTACACTAATGCAAATATCACAGATATTATAGTATTGTACTTAGCCGCTAAGACACCGATCGATCCCACCTACAACGTTTTTCTTTGCAGTCTCCATTGTTCATTAAACAAATTGCAAAAGATTCACCAACACAGATGTCCAGAATAATGTGGAATTTTGTCGAAGAAAACAAGAGGCTTTTCTATCGGGTCCGATGGGGTCCAACCACTTCCGTTGCTTTTGTGACGTCACGCGCATAAATCATATCCAAAGGAGTTTTTCAACCGGAAGTGTGGCGGGAATTTTAAAATTGCACTTTATAAGTTAACCCGGCCGTATTGGCATGTGTTGCAATGTTAAGATTTCATCATTGATGTATAAACTATCAGACTACGTGGTTGGTAGTAGTGGGTTTCAGTAGGCCTTTAAGACCTCACTGTATGCTTTGTAAGGCCATGTTAGCTCTAAACTAAACAACATCTATATGTTTTTCCAAATAAGAATCTATAAGAGAACCATTAAAGAACCAAATTGTTAAGCAGAATCGAAAGTGTAATAGGAACTGGAAAAAATCTTATCAATTCCCATCCCTACAGATGACAAAGTTGGTTTGGTTTTTACAGCAGAAAATTACCACTTTTTCTAGATAAAAGTTGTTGTTAATGTTTTTGGTGTGGTTACAGCCGACAATCAACAGTTTTGCTCAAAAAAGTGATCGATGGAATACCTGTCCTCTTTGAAGCGCCTCGATAGACGTTACAATATTTGAACAGTGTTGACCACTTGTTGTCTTCGTCACTCAGAGTTGCTTTGCACAATCCTACAAAACAATTAGTTATGTGTTTATTTTGTTAAGAATTTAGATGGGATTTTGAGTTTCAACTCTCATCCATGTAGGCTTTGGTCAGTTCATGCTCATAGACTTAGTAGGTTGGTCAGGTTTACTCTAACCCCAACTGATTATACTCCAACACAAGAAGAGCATGCCGGGGCAAAAACGGTTTCACCCTATTAGAGTAAAAAAAAATTTTAAAAAAATTGTTGCGATGGAAAGGAGCAAGCCTTCTGTGAATGCCAATGGCAGTTGTTAAAGTGGAGAGGAGAAACATCTTCTAAAATAAACCGAACAGTCCAGTTGCGATAGATTGAATGCCCTGAGAATACAATGACCTGGATGATTGAGAACATCCATAGACAAAACTTAACAATACACATTTGATTTAATTTATATATTTCCCAAGTATCAAACTTAAAATTAAAGGTAATGTTGCCTTAACTTCAACACAAAAAACTTGGTGTATCCATTACATCCAATTTAACATATTTACTGGTCTCACTGATCCCTTTTTCACAACAACACAGGCCAATCTCCACTAAACTAAATACGCACAGGTAACCTAACTAGTGGATGTTCTCTTTGCAGCTTTAGGATTTCCAGTGCAAATGTTGCCCTTATCCAATCATCTCTTATCACAGGAAATGATTATTATGCTAATTAGTTTTAACTTTTTGGGGAATTTTGCTAATCTTCTCATGACAAGAAATTAATGAAATCCCCTATTTAACACCTCAAAGGTCATAAAACTCAGTTTTGATTTCTATTCGATGTGCACCTACTAATTAAAATTAAATTTCACCATGCAAAATAACATTACCCCTACAAGTTAAATAAAAAAAATATGTTTAATATTTAACTATGTTCTTATCACCTTTTCAGGGAAAAGAGCAACACCATAATGATATGATGCTTCTTCAAGAAGTAAATGGGCATGTGTGTCTTCGAGGTTAAGGGAAACCTCTATAAAGCAAGGATGAATAAGAAAACACTGTAGAGTATGATGCAGCAAATGCATTAGTGTACGGTGGCAATCAAGTTGCAGAGACGTGCGGTCAGGGGAAGGAGGTGAGGCAAAGCCTGCATCATGAAAAAAGACATTTAAAAAAATCTAATAATGATAACATAAAACAAATATAAGTATGTATTTTTGTTAGGTTCATTGGATTGTGTTATAAATGTATTTTGTGTATGATTGTCATCAGTTTCTTAAATAAAAATCACTTAATATGTAAATTTCCTGATCAAATACAGGGCAGAAACCTGAGTAAGATATGGCCACAGCCAGCTGCTGTACAGAGGGACGGGTACCTTTCACATTTGAACCGATACCGGACATCTACGGTACCAATTTTCAATACTTTTGTGTGTGTTAATGAATATTAATTGTTTTTAATAATAAAATAATTATTTTTATTGGAACATTTCAAAATGAGCTGATAATGTTAACTTCTATCCAGTTGTTACTGTATATCTTGTTTTATTATTACATTTTGTAAGACTATCTCTGTCTCGTATTTTTCCAGATTGATCATTCTGTGCTATTACACCACAGCTTGTGGATTAAATGTGCAATTTTTAATATTTTAGTTGTTTAAACAGCAATGTGTTTATAACCGTTTACAAGTAGATCGGGGTATGTCGTTTCATAATGGGGAAAGACCCATCCACCCATCCTATTTCTACCGCTTATTCCCTTCGGGGTCGCGGGGGGGCGCTGGAGCCTATCTCAGCAACAATAGGCGGAAGGCGGGGTACACCCTGGACAAGTCGCCACCTCATCGCAGGGCCAACACAGATAGACAGACAACATTCACACTCACATTCACACACTAGGGCCAATTTAGTGTTGCCAATCAACCTATCCCCAGGTGCATGTCTTTGGAGGTGGGAGGAAGCCAGAGTACTCGGAGGGAACCCACGCAGTCACGGGGAGGACATGCAAACTCCACACAGAAAGATCCCGAGCGCAGGATCGAACCCAGGACCTTTGTATTGTGAGGCAGACGCACTAACCCCTCCTCCACCGTGCTGCCAATGGGGGAAAGACGTTAATGTTTTTACGTTAGCATTTAAGCTAGCAAGCTAGCACCAGTCAGCCCGTGAGTTTATCAATATGCAGTTTTCAATCACGGTTTTTTGATAATTTGAATTTAAAACACTAATACTAACCGTAGGGAGTTTTACTACAGTTATCATTAATACCATGTATTGCTCCATTCCTACTTGTGTCTACAAATAGACATGACATCACGCGCAACCAAGGTACCCAGTCAAGTTACCGTTGGATTTTACGTCAATCAGTGCCCGGTTCACAATCCTTGTGAAAATGTAAAAATTGTCTTGTTCTTGGTGGCTAGCAATGCAGCCGATGGGAGCAATCAATTCTAACTCTAAATCACTTTAAAAATGCATTAAAAAACCTTCAACAATACTTAATTTACTTTCCGTAACCTGTATAGTAACCAAACTGAAGCGACATTGTTATTGTATTGTATTGTTATTGTAAGAGCGAACACTGAGGAACTCTTTTTCTAGCGTAGTAACACGGTAAGTGTCACAGTAAGTGTGTTTATTCTAAACATCCCTGGCACTTTATTTTATACAGTATAGCATTTTTAAGTCTTTTTGGGGGGAGGACATGTACTACAATAATATTGTACCGTGGCCTCAATACCATGATAATATCATACCATGATATTTCTATACTGTTACATCCCTAGGTAATACCACAAATGGTTTTCAGTTTTCCAAAAAAAAGTTTAAGGGAAATATTCTCTCATGTTTCTTGTTATGTTCTTAATTGGCAAGCTGTATTAACATTGATTAAAACACAAGTTTAACAATCTCAGTGCCTCATCAACTATAAACCTTGCAGCATCTCACTGTTAAGTTGGTATTCGAAACATTAAGCAACTTTAGATCTATAATGTCTGCGATAAATAGGAACTCCACTGCTATTTGAGACCATGGTATCAGGAGCATTGGACACAATGATACATGGTTAGAAAAGCCTCTGAGCGATGTCAAATGAGTCTTGTGGATCCAATTGGCAGCATGTGCCCTTCAGGTTGAAGACTATGTCATGCTAAGACATTTTACAGGAGATAAAATATCGAAAGCATCGTAACCTTCTGGATCCTACTATTATCCTCAGGAATGTTTTTCACAACATAGGCTTGGGATGGAATAAATGAGCCTGTAGACTGAATAAATTACTAGTCTGTCGAAGCCCTTGATTCACCACAGTGAGGTCAGAACGTGAAGACTGCCTACCCTGCATTAGGGGAAACAATGTGATTCTCTTCTTGGGGCTCCCCACGGCCCCTTTCAATGATATGAGTTTAGTTTTGAGAAGCAGCCCCCAGAGAGACGACATAATGACCCCAGCTAAGATCACTCACGCAGGTAAGAAAAGCAAAAAGGCATAATGAGTTTAGGCATATTTAAGCCATAGACGATTTCAGAGGACCACAAACTTTCTATTGTTGATATGAGAAGTTGTGATTAATTTCAGCCTTTAGCATACAATAACTTGATCAAACATGGCGGAAATGTCTGATACAAAGTACCGCACTAGTAAACTGAAGGGATGCACCGGCGCACTGTATAATCCTGCACGAGACCGTGGTCCTGTGTGTGTCTGTGCATGTGTGTGTGATTGTGTACGAGCATGCGTCACAAAAATCAGGCTCCCTCACGACGTCATTAATGTCCAACCACTGTTGTGCCTCTTCCCCCTCACATAGTTGTAAGTGGAGCCAAGAAGAACAAAATAAAGTAGTACGGCCAACACTAGCATAGAGGTTGAAACGACATGTAGCAGGAACAGCGACTGTCTGCTATACTCGGGCGTGGTGCGTGCTGTAATCCTGCCCTGGATGCGGACTCGCAGGCAGTGTTTCATTTCTTGTTAGAAAAAGATTAATTTAATTTTTTTCTTCCCATACTAGATTATGCAAATGTTTCCAAAACACTACTGACTCTATCCTCAGACCTCAACATTTTGTATAATTCTTTATGCAGGTTTGCCCTGAGATGTCCATTCAGAACTCACCATTGTGTCATGTATGAGGCTGTTAACTGGCTTAATCCTAATTCAAGGGTGTAACTTTAACTGGGTTTTTGTTTCTTGTTTTTTTGTTTGTTTGTTTTTTTAAATGTATTTTCTTACATGTTTCACCGTATTTATAAAAACTGTTGGTTCTGTCTACAGCTCCCTATTCCCTCAGACATTTGATGTTTCCATTTGTTATAGTCCCTAAAATTGATAAAGAAATAGGACATTGGTCGTTCATCTTAAAAAAGCCCCTGATTGGAATAATTGTCCGGCTTCTTTAAAGCCCATTACTTGATTTTTTATCTTTAAATCAAATGTATATTTACACTTGCAAACAAGTTGTTCTTGTTCAATCAATCAATCAATCAATCAAAATGTGTAGCCCTTAATCACAAGTGTCTCAAAGGGCTGCACAAGCCACAACGACATCCTCGGCTCAGATCCCACATCAGGGCAAGATGTTCTGATGTTGACATGATACTATGTTGCTCCTGATGTTGTACTGTCTTATAGTGTAATGCAGGGGTCACCAACGCGGTGCCCGCGGGCACCAGGTAGCCCGTAAGGACAAGATGAGTAGCCCGCTGGCCTGTTCTAAAATAGCTCAAATAGCAGCACTTACCAGTGAGCTGCCTCTATTTCTTAAATTTTATTTATTTACTAGCAAGCTGGTCTCGCTTTGCCCGACATTTTTAATTCTAAGAGAGACAAAGCTCAAATAGAATTTGAAAATCCAAGAAAATATTTTAAAGACTTGGTCTTCACTTGTTTAAATAAATTCATTATTTGTTTTACTTTGCTTCTTATAACTTTCAGAAAGACAATTTTAGAAAAAAAATACAACCTTAAAAATGACTTTAGGATTTTTAAACACATATACCTTTTTACCTTTTAAATTCCTTCCTCTTCTTTCCTGACAATTCTGACAATGTTCAAGTAATTATTTTGTATTATTATTGTAAAGAATAATAAATACATTTTAATTTAATTCTTCATTTTAGCTTCTGTTTTTTCGACAAAGAATATTTGTGAAATATTTCTTCAAACTTATTATGATTAAAATTCAAAAAAAATATTCTGGCAAATCTAGAAAATCTGTAGAATCAAATTTTAATCTTATTTCAAAGTCTTTTGAATGTATTTTAAAAATGTTGTTCTGGAAAATCTAGAAGAAATAATGGTTTGTCTTTGTTAGAAATATACCTTGGTCCAATTTGTTATATATTCTAACAAAGTGTAGATTGGATTTTAACCTATTTAAAACATGTCATCAAAATTCTAAAATTAATCTTAATCAGGAAAAATTACTAATGATGTTCCATAAATTCTTTTTTTTAATTTTTTTCAAAAAGATTCTAATTAGCTAGTTTTTCTCTTCTTTTTTCGGTTGAATTTTGAATTTTATAGAGTCAAAATTGAAGATAAACTATGTTTCAAAATTGAATTGTCATTTTTTTCGTGTTTTCTCCTCTTTTAAACCGTTCAATTAAGTGTAAATATAATTAATTATTAATAATAACATAGAGTTAAAGGTAAATTGAGCAAATTGGCTATTTCTGGCAATTTATTTAAGTGTGTATCAAACTGGTAGCCCTTCGAATTAATCAGTACCCAAGAAGTAGCTCTTGGTTTCAAAACGGTTGGTGACCCCTGGTGTAATGTAACGTATTGCAATGGTTAATGTAGATGTGTGTGAGCAGGTGCGATGTGGGGTGCTGCGGAAGTGGTAGAGCAGTGTCTTCATGTGTTTGTTGTGTTTTAATACTCTGCATGTTTTATGATTTCTGTGTTTGTTTAGGGGCCCCTTGAAAACAAGAGGCTTTATCTCAAGGGGCTATCCCAGATAAATTAAAATAAAATTGAAATTGAATTGATCAACAAATCAATGATTGATGTGTGACAAGCTTGTGATCATACAATACCCCGTTTGTAAACAAGGAAACAATCAGCCATTGAAGCACATTCAACTGCTTTATTAACTAGCGCTTTAGTTAGTAATTCAAATACTTTTTTGGTAAAGTAACAATAAAGTATAATTAAGTAATGCTTAAAAGTAATTGTTTTCGAACACTGGAAACCTCAAATTGGATAATCTGTCCTTGAGTGGCCTTGTACAGCAGTATTGTTCTGTTCAGATTTCCTCATTTGGTAGACGGTGCAAGTGAATGAGCATAAGTGGGAAAGACGCAAAAAAAGATAATAAAAAATATAGATCAATAATAAGATATCATTTATAAATTGCTTGTGGTGGTGTTCTAGGTATACCACAAAGTGTAGAGTGTGTGTGATAATAGGTGGTGATGTGGGTTTGCGCATTATGTTATCTTTGACACATTGAAGTGGCCAATAAAATGACCTAATGTTTCCACAATCATTATTTTAAGTATTAAAAAGTTGCTTTTTTGGAAGCCAAATGATAATAAATGAAATTTTCATTCAATCAAAAAAAGCCCATCTATTTTTCAATTATGAAATTCTGAAAAAACAATGTTTAATGTAAAGATGTCCAGAATGCAGTATTTGCACTTGTAATTGGTTTAAATGGTGAACCGAATAAGAATGTTTCAAAGCAACTAATAATAATTGATTTGCTGCACTAGAATCTATGATAAAGTTTACTCAATTAGAAACTTTTCCAAAGTTGTGAGTGTAATTGAGCTGAATGCGTTTTTGCACTAATTCCCAAGACGCATTTGAATCCAAAAAGAAAAAGAAAATAATGAGTCTGTTTTGAACTTTGTGTGTGCTGGAGTAGTTTGCAGTGAAAACATCCAGTGGTTAAATGAAGCATATAAGCACAAACACGTATACAAATGCTAATACAGATTACGTCTGAACAAATTTGGTGATAGAGGTCAGCACTGATTCTGGTTTCAAATCTGTAGCTTCTGTACATGAAGGTTAAGTCAGTAGAAGCTGGCAAAAGCAATATAGCAGCTATACGATCATTCAATGATGAATAAATCAAAAATTGTAAATAACCTGTAATCTGTTTTCTCACTAAATCAGGCCTTATGTATTAGACTTACTTGTGCACAAAAACCTGGCATAGGCCCTTTTTCACAGCAAAGATGAGATATATTAAGACTGATGATGTGAAAATACGTGCTGCCTCATGCCAACGTCATGCTTTACATATGTACATCTCTACAGGCTGTGGATACTTTGATGAAACACAGGGGTGCTTGTTCGGGCTTTGCCAACATTTGATTTCAACAATTTAAAAAAGATTGAGGCAAGGACACAAAATTACATTTTTTGCCAATGCATTTAATGATTCATATTTATATTCACATTTGTGAGGATGTCTATTAATTTATCTAAGCAATCATTTTTCCACCTATTGCTGTCACAATGTGTTTCTGTGACTCCAGCACAAGCTTGGCCAGTCGGGCAGATAGCAGCTGCCTGTGGTTGCAACACATATGGCACCGTAGACCGGGGAGAATGACCTTTGTGTCAATACTACAGCTGCTACCGCAAGTAACTCTCCTGTGTTATAATAATAAATTGATTGATCGAACAAGAGTCAGTCTTTCGTATCCTTTTTGACAGCGATGGTAAAAGATAGCTTTCAAACAAATATTACATCATTTTCACACGAAACTCTAATCTTGCTCAGAGCAGGCTATTATATTTTGTAGTAAGTTACACAAATTATATCAATATTGGGGCTAACCAGTGTCACCCACCCCTCTTAAAGTTTTACGTATCAATGAGCCTGGTTACATGCACATCTCCAAACGTTTTTGGTCCCCTGCTGTTCAGTTTACCCTCGGGAAAAAGGTTTGCACTGCACATGTAAGCACGTGCAATCAACCGTTATGGGCCCCAACGTACTGTATGTGCGGATGAACCGTTTTGGACTGCCTGTCCACAACCGTTTAATCATGCATGTATACACCCGAGACCTATTTACTCTGACGTCAGACGGAACGTCATCACGTTTACGGTGTTACGTCGAGTGACACTTCCAAAGCGGGGCGGGAGAGACATGAGAACGAGGAAGAAGAAGGAGAAATACAAACAAACAGCATAGCGAGCAATAGTCAGCATTACTGGTGTGACGAGGAGACTACAGTCTGCCTTTACATTCTGAAAGAACTTAACATTATGGCGCGTATAGATGGAAGAAAGCACAAAAACGGTGACATTTTTAAATAAAAAAAGTGTGTGAAGACTTGCGCGATGCTGGCTATGTTCGGACAACCGATCACGTTAAGTATCGTTGAAAAACGCTCAAGACGGCATACTATAAGGCTAAAAAACAGAACAACACCAGCAGCTGGAATCCTGCCGGTTTTGTCCATTACGACCTAATGGATGAATTATTGGGTACTAGTGACCCCTACTTCACATGTAAATGGCATATACCAGGGTTTCCCACACATTCATTTATTTGTGGCGGCCCGCCACGAAAGAATTACGTCCGCCACAAATAAAAACAATTTAAAAAAAAAATATATATATATATATATATTTTTTTTTTGTCCTCTCCAGCTTCTCAGGCAAATCATATAGTTGATGTAGATGCCCATATCGGCTGTTCAGATTTACTTTACAAAAGAGAAGTGTAGGATACTTCTCTTGTTGCCTTATTTGTATTTGACTTTATTAAATGTATTTATATTATAAACACAACATGTGTATATAACAAAGGGTGCAAAGTCTGCAGGCAGTAGGAAACACATGGTTAAGTGTAGGGAGTAAAACTGATGGCAGTCTAAAGTTCAACATTTTTGGAGCTCTTTGTTCAGTGGATCAGATGTTTGATGAAGCTCTGTGTCTATCTACCACCACTACTGTTTTCTGTTTATTTGTTACTGACTGTGGCAGGACACCTCTGCCTCTGTTTCACTTTATGTTGCTGGTAAATAATATGGTTGTAGTAGTAGGCTAAAGTTAAATTATTTAGTATTCACTAATTAAAGTGGCAAAGCTTTGAGACATTTTAGCTTTTATATTTTATAAGATATATTTTTTGTAAGCACCACAATTAATAAATATATTTCAGTGAATAACTTATTGTTCAAATCTGTATATTAATATGTACATAAAGTATTGTAATTATATTGTAAAATGGATGGATGGACGTTTAAAACAAAACTGTTATTATTAATTAGTAAGTATACATTTTTTTAGCCTTTTTAGAGAAAATCAAATCATTGTAGTAAATTATGCAAATTACTCGATGATGTCATGGTGACCACGCCCAAAGCCACGACCATAGCCACGCCCCCACTGCCACAGGTATTTTGGCAGTTTATGGGAAACACTGTATACGCTAGTTCTCGCAGCGCATGTAAACACCGTGAACCTGACAATTGGAAAACTGACCTCAGAGGGAAAACTGAACAGCAGGGTACCAAAAACATTTGGAAATGTGCATGTAACCAGGCTCATTGTAGCAACTATCTTTTCAAACAGGGTGAGCACTAATTCCCATGAGTCAGTTTTGGCCACGCACATCGACTTCTTCACTTTTTTCTTCACCCTACCATATCTATTTTTTTTTCAGCATGTGTTCAGTTGTTGGAGACACATTAATGACAGGCTGACAATTGCTGTGTCATTCGCTCCAAACACACGAAAGAAATAATTTGCATCGTTAAAAGAGGGCGTGGCCTGGGCATGCACAGCCGCGCAGACATCTGCAGTCCATTTCAAGTGGATTGCAATGCAAAAAGGAAATGTGCTGGGTTATGTGCATGTGCACACTTTAATATTTTTACTTGCACACAATGTTTTTTGGGTATAACATACTTTATTTCTAGTAGGAAAGTCACGCAACTCTTAATACATGAGGCTCCAGGAATGCTTTTGTTAGTCAACATTTATTTTTTCACCTAGCTTCAAAAATAGACACTTTCAAACTATCAATATATTTAACTTTCAGTGTGTCCTAATTTACACACAAACACACACAGATTGCAAATGCATACATGCGGTTTAGTCGCACGCTAGGATTGTATTTATTTATTTATTTTTGGCATAGATTAGTGCTCTGGCTGTGAGGGAAGGACAGCTCAATTTGTCAAGACAGCAGCAAACTAATCAAATTAAAAGGACTACCAAAATGTATAAAAGCTAACAAATAGGAAACTACATTCAATTGCCAGTGTTTGCAGAGCAAATGACTTGTTTGTTGACTTATAGAACTGCATATTAGGGCTGCACCAAACGATTATTTCTTGAATCTATTCATCCATCGGGAATTTTTTCGATTAATCTATAGATTTGATTTAGTTTTGTAAGGAACTGTTCTTTACAGTAGTGATGCAACAAAATTACGAATTAATTCACCTAAAATACACCATAATTTGTTTGTATGTAGAAACTTTAAATGCATGTTGTTTAGTCAGGGATACAGAAATAAATTACCTAAAGAGACGTTTTACTTCCCCCACCATCCTGGGGAATCGCCCATGATGCAGTTGTAAGTGCTCTTGCATTATAGCGTGCAGCTGTGAAAAGTAATTTCTAATTTGGAGTTTACAGTGCAGTTCAAGTGGCTCATTTTTGACGGCGGCCTCGAAGGGTTCTTATCAGGGTTTCATGCTGCAAATTCCGATACTGATCATCCATAATTGAGATTAGCTGATACAATTACATGTATTAACTGTAAGTTGTATTATTTATTTATTCACAATGAGAATTATTGACAATATGATCTGAAAAATGAGCCATAAAATCACCTTGCTTTTTTGGAAAGTGAACTAGTAGTGGTACTGATACAAATACATTTTATTTGATGTTGTTTTTAAATGTTTATTTACAAGTATAATCAGCAGAAAAACATATGAGAGAATTGTAACAATATCAACTAAATATTTAAACTATTTCATGATCAACTAAATAATCATACAATTTCGTTATTCTCTTTTATTTTAAACAATTATTTAATCAATATGAGTCAAACTCCTCCTGTGTCCAGGGACGTATTCCCTGATTTTTTTACAAACAAAAAATAGATTTTGTGAGAATACAATAGCAATCTAATCACTAGTATTACGAATTAATCGCAATTTTTACTTTTAACGAATTTTTACTTCTAACGATTATTAATCAATTAAAAAAAAGAAAAAATTATTTTTTATATATTTATTATTTTTTAATCTGTTCTGTCCAGACACTCAGGCAAATAATCATGTTGTTGATGTAGATGCCCATATCTGCTGTACAGATTTACTTTAGAAAAGAGAAGTTTTGGATACTTCTCTTGTTGCCGTATTTGTATTTGACTTTCTTAAATGTTTTGGTCGAATTTTAATAAACAAAACCAGTTTTCTTTTAAGTAATATAACAATGTATTATAGCTGTTTATTTCATGAAGGAATCATAGAACTGGCACCCAATGTTATTAAAAAGAATATTGATTTTGAATCAAGAATCGAGAATTGATTCTGAATCAAATCGTTTCCCTCAAGAATCAAATCGAATCATGTGATGCCCAAAGATTCATCTTGATACAATGCAATTCAAAAATTATTATTTATAAAACAACAATTTGATCTGATTTGTTTTAGTGTATGAACGATTCGATACGATTCGATTCATTTATGAACGACTTAATGGGACTCTATATGGTGTATAAACAATTAGATTCTATGGTTAACATTTGTTGATGGACACATTCTTTTTTACACCACAAAATAACATAAGCATTACTTCCTGTGCATACACGTTTCCTTATCCATCCATCCATCCATCTTCTTCCGCTTATCCGAGGTCGGGTCGCGGGGGCAGCAGCTTAAGCAGGGAAGCCCAGACTTCCCTCTCCCCAGCCACTTCGTCCAGCTCCTCCCGGGGGATCCCGAGGCGTTCCCAGGCCAGCCGGGAGACATAGTCTTCCCAACGTGTCCTGGGTCTTCCCCGTGGCCTCCTACCGGTCGGACGTGCCCTAAACACCTCCCTAGGGAGGCGTTCGGGTGGCATCCTGACCAGATGCCCGAACCACCTCATCTGGCTCATCTCGATGTGGAGAAGCAGCGGCTTTACTTTGAGCTCCCCCCGGATGGCAGAGCTTCTCACCCTATCTCCAAGGGAGAGCCCCGAGGAAACTCATTTCGGCCGCTTGTACCCGTGATCTTGTCCTTTCGGTCATAACCCAAAGCTCATGACCATAGGTGAGGATGGGAACGTAGATCGATCGGTAAATTGAGAGCTTTGCCTTCCGGCTCAGCTCCTTCTTCACCACAACGGATCGATACAGCGTCCGCATTACTGAAGACGCCGCACCGATCCGCCTGTCGATCTCACGATCCACTCTTCCCTCACTCGTGAACAAGACTCCGAGGTACTTGAACTCCTCCACTTGGGGAAGGGTCTCCTCCGCAACCCGGAAATGGCACTCCACCCTTTTCCGGGCGAGAACCATGGATTCGGACTTGGAGGTGCTGATTCTCATCCCAGTCGCTTCACACTCAGCTGCGAACCGATCCAGCGAGAGCTGAAGATCCTGGCCAGATGAAGCCATCAGGACCACATCATCTGCAAAAAGCAGAGACATAATCCTGCAGCCACCAAACCGGATCCCCTCAACGCCTTGACTGCGCCTAGAAATTCTGTCCATAAAAGTTATGAACAGAATCGGTGACAAAGGGCAGCCTTGGCGGAGTCCAACCCTCACTGGAAACGTGTCCGACATACTGCCGGCAATGCGGACCAAACTCTGGCACTGATCATACAGGGAGCGGACCGCCACAATCAGACAGTCCGATACCCCATACTCTCTGAGCACTCCCCACAGGACTTCCCGAGGGACACGGTCCAATGCCTTCTCCAAGTCCACAAAACACATGTAGACTGGTTGGGCAAACTCCCATGCACCCTCAAGGACCCTGCCGAGAGTATGGAGCTGGTCCACAGTTCCACGACCAGGACGAAAACCACACTGTTCCTCCTGAATCCGAGGTTCGACTATCCGGCGTAGCCTCCTCTCCAGCACACCTGAATAGACCTTACCGGGAAGGCTGAGGAGTGTGATCCCACGATAGTTAGAACACACCCTCCCGTTCCCCTTCTTAAAGAGAGGAACCACCACCCCGGTCTGCCAATCCAGAGGTACCGCCCCCGATGTCCACGCGATGCTGCTGAGTCTTGTCAACCAAGACAGCCCCACAGCATCCAGAGCCTTAAGGAACTCCGGGCGGCTCTCATCCACCCCCGGGGCCTTGCCACCGAGGAGCTTTTTAACTACCTCAGCAACCTCAGCCCCAGAAATAGGAGAGCCCACCACAGATTCCCCAGGCACTGCTTCTTCATAGGAAGACGTGTTGGTGGGATTGAGGAGGTCTTCGAAGTATTCCCTCCACCGATCCACAACATCCGCAGTCGAGGTCAGCAGAACACCATCCTCACGGTACACGGTGTTGATAGTGCACTGCTTCCCCCTCCTGAGGCGGCGGATGGTGGTCCAGAATCGCTTCGAAGCCGTCCGGAAGTCGTTTTCCATGGCTTCCCCGAACTCCTCCCATGTCCGAGTTTTTGCCTCCGCGACCGCCGAAGCCGCACACCGCTTGGCCTGTCGGTACCTGTCCGCTGCCTCAGGAGTCCTATGAGCCAAAAGAACCCGATAGGACTCCTTTTTCAGCTTGACGGCATCCCTCACCGCCGGTGTCCACCAACGGGTTCTAGGATTACCGCCACAACAGACACCAACTACATTGCGGCCACAGCTCCAATCAGCCACCTCGACAATAGAGGTGCGGAACATGGTCCATTCGGACTCAATGTCCAGCACCTCCCTTGTGACATGTTCAAAGTTCTTCCGGAGGTGGGAATTGAAACTCTCTCTGACAGGAGACTCTGCCAGACGTTCCCAGCAAACCCTCATAATGCGTTTGGGCCTGCCAGGTCTGTCCGGCATCCTCCCCCACCATCGCAGCCAACTCACCACCAGGTGGTGATCGGTAGAAAGCTCCGCCCCTCTCTTCACCCGAGTGTCCAAAACATGAGGCCGCAAATCCGACGACACAACTACAAAGTCGATCATGGAACTGCGGCCTAGGGTGTCCTGGTGCCAAGTGCACATATGGATATGTTTGAACATGGTGTTCGTTATGGACAATCTGTGACGGGCACAAAAGTCCAATAACAAAACACCGCTCGGGTTCAGATACGGGCAGCCATTCTTCCCAATCACGCCTCTCCAGGTTTCACTGTCGCTGCCAACATGAGCGTTGAAGTCCCCCAGTAGAACGAGGGAATCACCCGGGGGAGCACTCTCAAGTACTCCCTCGAGTGAATCCAAAAAGGGTGGGTACTCTGAGCTGCGGCTTGGCGCGTAAGCGCAAACCACAGTCAAGACCCGTTCCCCCACCAGAAGGCGGAGGGAAGCTACCCTCTCATCCACCGGGTTGAACTCCAACATGCAGGCTCTGAGCCGGGGGGCAACAAGAATTGCCACCCCATCCCGTCGCCTCTCACTGCCGGCAACGCCAGAGTAGAAGAGAGTCCAGCCCCTCTCAAGAGAACTGGTTCCAGAGCCCTTGCTGTGCGTCGAAGTGAGTCCGACTATGTCTAGTCGGAACTTCTCCACCTCGTGCACTAGCTCAGGCTCCTTACCCCCCAGCGAGGTGATGTTCCACGTCCCAAGAGCTAGCTTCTGTAGCCGAGGATCGGACCGCCAAGTGCCCTGCCTTCGGCTGCCGCCCAGCTCACATCGCACCCGACCTCTATGACCCTTGCTATGGGTGGTGAGCCCATTGGAGGGGGAACCCACGTTGCCTCTTCGGGCTGTGCCCGGCCGGGCCCCATGGGGACAGGCCCGGCCACCAGGCGCTCGCCATCGTGCCCCACCTCCGGGCCTGGCTCCAGAGGGGGGCCCCGGTGACCCGCGTCCGGGCGAGGGAAATCTGGGTCCATAGTTTTTATTTCTCATTGAGGTCTTCGAGCTGCTCTTTGTCTGATCCCTCACCTAGGACCAGTTTGTCTTGGGAGACCCTACCAGGGGGCATAAAGCCCCCTGACAACATAGCTCCTAGGATCATTGGGACACGCAAACTCCTCTACCACGGTAAGGTGGCAGCTCAGAGAGCGTTTCCTTATGTTCGAGGATAAATAATTAGGACCTTGGCACCAAGCGCTCAGACTAAATCTGTCCAAGCTAGGTTTATGAGCATGAACTGAGGAAAACTACTCGGATTAGAGGCCAAACGTCTTCTAAGACAACAATTTCTATTCCACAAGAATAACAATAACCTGATAAATGAGAACAGCCAAAGGCACTTTCATCTCCAATTATAGAAACACACTTTCTATAAATGTGACATGCTTCCAGTATTTTCAAATTTTTAAAACACAACATATATCTCTAAAGATATTAAATAAAGTAAAAAGGCAAACACACGCCACATGTCAAATATATTTATTTTCCTCGAGTCAAGTCAATGTTGTTATAGACCCCTACGGGTTCTAGCCAATGGCTCGAGTGGGGGGCGGGACATCCGGGATGACGATGGGAAGTGCCGCGTGTTGTGGAGTTGAAAGTAGAAAGGAAAGTTGCCCGAAAAGAGAGCAGGACACGGAGATCGAGCCCGTTGTACAAGAATGTTGAATTTTGTAAAATAAAGAAAGACAAATTGGGAAACTGTCTGAGCCGCAATTCATTGGAATGTTACAAGATTGACGAACAGCACGGACATGGTCCGCAGTGTTGACGTTGCGTATCTTGTGGGTAATTATTTGATGGGTAGCCGTGACTCTCGCGTTGTTTTAAAGAAAAACTGTCTACGGATTGCTACTGTCGCGCGACACCCGGTCCGTGTATCTACGTCTACTCTGGTCTCCAGTTCATTAAGTAACGTAAAAAGCGTGTGACTCTTTTCACGGACAACCCTGGCTCTCGTATCGTTTTAAAGACAAAAAACATCAAATGATTTCTATTTCGGCGCGATAACCAGTTTATGTGTCTACACTCAATTAACCTAAAGATTCAGAACTGAACTTTATCGATTGAGGAGGTTGTAATCAGCATAGCCGAATCGGTCACTTCTCAAACCGGATATCTGGTTTATTTATTAGTGGTGGAATGGTTTGTGAATAAAACGACAGGGTTTAGAGTGCATGTGCTGCTCAGATCATGTGTTTACTCCAGTTTACAGTGTAAGTGCAGTACTGATCATACGCGTGTGCATAATGAGGCGAAGTAGGGCCACATGATTTTCGTCTTAATGGAGCGGACGGAATCACGGAATTGGCTAATAAAATGTTGAACGCAGTATATCACAGAAATTGACATGAATGACTGAAATGATGTCATCGTGAAGAAAAGAAACGCTTGTCCGGGAAAAAAGGTTTTCAGTCTTCCCTGAAACCAGAGCAATCCATATACGTACCCACTAGAGATGCGCGGTTTGCGGACACAACCGCGGACTCCGCGGATAATCCGCGGGTCAGGCGGGTGCATGACGAAAAAAATTGATTTTAAATAGATTCGGGCGGGTGGCGGTTGAACCAATTCAGAAAAAAAAAATACATACCGTATTTTTCGGACTATAAGTCGCAGTTTTTTTCATAGTTTGGCCATGAGAGACAGAGAGACAATGGCATAAATATGAGAGACAGAGAGACAATATACTCCGGAGCGACTTATGTGTGAAATTATTAACACATTATTGTAAAATATCAAATAATATTATTTATCTCATTCGCGACAGCGACGAAGCAAATGGCAGCCATCGTCACACACACGCCAACCAATAAGAATTCGGCGGGGGCGGGTCATGGCAGAGATGCATTGTGGGTTTTGGAATGCTAACTGCTATACGCTACTGCCGGAACTATTAAAATGGACCACATCAACGTTGGCGGTAACTTATAAAAACTAAAAAAGACTGAACTAAAATGGCACCGAAAAGGAAATCATATACTGCAGATTACAAGCTGGACATAGTGAAATATGCAGCAGAAAACAGCGATCGAGCAGCCATCGTCACACACACGCCAACCAATAAGAATTTGGCGGGGGCGGGTCATGGCAGAGATGCATTGTGGGTTTTGGAATGCTAACTGCTATATGCTATACGCTACTGCCGGAGCTATTAAAATGGATCACATCAACGTTGGCGGTAACTTATAAAAACTGAGAAGGACTGAACTAAAATGGCACCGAAAAGGAAATCATATACTGCAGATTACAAGCTGGACGTAGTGAAATATGCAGCAGAAAACAGCGATCGAGCAGCCATCGTCACACACACGCCAACCAATAACAATTCGGCGGGGGCGGGTCATGGCAGAGATGCATTGTGGGTTTTGGAACGCTAACTGCTCAGTCTTCTTTCTGCCTTGCGTCGTCTATATTAGATATATAACAACGGGTGGGTGGCGGGCAGTTGTGGTTTTGATAAAATGTTAGTTCGGGTGGATGGCGGGTGGATGACGACTTTTGTGATGCGGTTGCGGATGAAATAATTGCCTATCCGCGCATCTCTAGTACCCACGCAACAAACACATCTACAACACCCATATGAGTCCGGTTCTCAAGGTAAATGCTGTACAATAGTATTACATCATTTGATGTAACTACTGTAGTTCTTTGTAGTGAATGCTATTGAAATGTTTTCAAGCAATATTTCCTAAATTAAAAGTTTGTTTTCCTGGCATGTACTTGGCATGTTACATTTTAAACATGGGGTGTTTTAACAAGGCTAAGCACGGATTGATTTAATTTAATTTCAATGAGCGGGGCTGATTTGAGATACCAGTGTTTTGTGTTACTAACTCGGTCGTTGAACGGATTGGGTTTGTAAGTTGAGGTAACACATTTATACATATGGAGTGTGCATTTCTCCAATATGAGACCATTTGATACAAATCTAGTAGGGTTGTGTGATATAGACATTATACAGTACAAAAGATAGCTTTTATTACTATAGTTAAATAAATACGCATGATAATGCACATTGATGGCACATTCTAGCTGTGTCCCGAAACTTGACAGCGGCAAGGGAACAAAGGGATTTGACACACTATAGAGTCCTCGTTAGCGGCTAATGTCACTCCACACTGCAAAGCTCCTTTTAAATCAGCAATTCTGGTCTCCGTGGCGGCAAACAAACTACCGTACTTTTCGGACTATAAGTCGCAGTTTTTTTCATAGTTTGGCCGGGGGTGCGACTTATACTCAGGAGCGACTTATGTGTGAAATTGTTAACACATTACCGTAAAATATCAAATAATATTATTTAGCTCATTCACGTAAGAGACTAGACGTATAAGATTTCATCGGATTAAGCGATTAGGAGTGACAGATTGTTTGGTAAACGTATAACATGTTCTATATGTTATAGTTATTTGAATGACTCTTGCCATGATGTGTTACATTAACATACCAGGCACGTTCTCAGTTGGTTATTTATGTGTCATATAACGTACACTTATTCAGCCTGTTGTTCACTATTCTTTATTTATTTTAAATTGCCTTTCAAATGTCTATTCTTGGTGTTGGGTTTTATCAAATACATTTCCCCCAAAAATGCGACTTATACTCCAGTGCGACTTATACTCCGAAAAATGTTTCTTATGTGTTTCTTGTGTTGATTTTGACATGATAGCATGTCATTGTGTTTATTTTATGAAACACATTACAGTTAAAGGACTTTGAAAAGCCTTTCTCACAATGAAAAAAATAATTCATATTACATGTTCACTATTGGCACACTATTGACTTCATCCTATATTTCGTTACGTAGCTCTGGTAATATGCTAAAATGAAACAGTTTATTGAAATTGTCATTACCTTGGCTGGAGTTCTGGCCAATTTTAGCTATAAAGAAGCCTTAGATATCCGTTTCTTTGTCTTGTGTCTTTTGAACAAGCTGTACGAGCCTTCTCAACGCTCATGCCTTCCGTTGGGTGCGTGTTGAAATCTGCCGTGCTACTGCTGTGCAGTACTTCAGTGCTTTTTTTTTACAGTCTTTGCATATTGCAACAGCTTACTTAACTTTAACTTTATTAAATGTATCATACTTCTTAAACAATCAAAATATCTTCAAAACTCTGGACTTAAAGGAGCCATATGTAAGAATTGCATGTCAAGTCATCATTAAATGGCCCTGATATGACAAAAGGCATTAATAATTACCTCTATAACTGATAACAGTTCAGCCGGGATATGCTCATTTCAAAATTTGATTTACAGCCCCGAAATCTGGTTATTGTTTTCATTTCGATGCCCCGCCCTCCACCATTTTACCAATTAGAAAGTCAGTGAGTATGTTACATCCAGGTATCCAGTTACGCACTGCCATCTTCGTCGAGCTACTGCCACTGGTAAAGTTACTAAACATGTCAGACCTTAGTAAATCTAAAAGGCCTCGTTACGATTCTCAACTTATTCATGACAAAGCCAGGAACAAAACAAAGATTTGTATCAGTGATGCCTTTGAAATATGGCGGCGATTGAAGGGGGAGAAGATTTTTTCATCTGACGCCAAACTTGCTAATTTTGTCCTTGATAAGTAAGGCATTTATGTTTTCTTATTACTTGTAATAAATGGAAATGGACATTTCGTATGTAAACTATATTGTCCAATACAGTCTACGATCTTGTCTAACAAAGCTAGCATGTTAGTGCAACGAATGCTTAGCATGCTGGCCCGGTCAATGGGAACATACGTATAGATAGCCCAGTTCAATGACACATCGACATATAGGCTAACTGTGGAAATATATGCCCGTTAGCCTGTATGTTCATGTGTAATCGAACTGACAATGCAAAATATATTTTCGACAAATAAAACCTATGTGGATATGGGTAGTGTCAGTGCCTATTTCATTCTCATTATGCTGATACGCTGAGGAAATGGGTTCCAACATTAGCACGGCTGTCATGTAAAACATTTTGAGACAGCCAAATCACATGATAAAATAATTCCTCTCTCGTGTTTGCATATTGTGGACTACATGTACCAATCTGAAACGTTTGAAACAGTAGCTTATAGGCATTCCTTGGTAAAATGTCTCCTCTTTAGTTTTAGGTGAACATTAGGCTGATAAGCATGCTTTACTTATTTTCACCAGTATAACCATTGCTCGCGTTGGTTGTAGTTTGTTTTAGTCTTTGTTTTCTGATAGTACTCACAATAACCATATGATTGCCAGTTGGTGTGATATTGTACGCAGGCATGATGTACTTCTTCCTGAAAATAGCCTAATTAGACATTTTAGCAGGGTAATGCCAACAATCTGTCCCGACTCCCGACTAAAATATTGCGGCGTTACTTTACAATTACATTTGGCTAATCGAAATTAGTATGTTTTGGCATAATTACTTAGTAAATCATCTTGCAAGAAGCATAAACCAGAGAAACCTACAGCGTAGGACTCGTTGCTTGCCTTTTGAAGTTCCTTGGAGTAGCCCAGTCGATCGAGCTGGATTCAGCTGCGTATCTAGCAACGGTGAGACGGAGAATGAACTACAGAATTTTACTCGTGATTGCAGTACCATTTCTGGCCAGATTCTTACATATGGCTCCTTTAATGTGTCAGTGTTGAACAATTTGTCTTTCCCTCTTTGTTTACATGACTATAGCAAGTCTTGCAAGAACTTCACGAGAGCTTCCTATAATTATATACGAAGCAGGTGGTGCCTACTACAATTACGTCCACAAACAGAGTTTTATCATGGCGGCTGGACAACTGTCTATAGTAGCCACTTTTGCTCTTTCCCTTGAGTGGCCGTAATATACAAGTTTGATTTTTCTCCCTCTAATCTGTAAGGGTTTGTCTTAAATGAAGAACTCAGATCACATGATCTTTGCTTAAATCTGTCTATTGCAATTTTCTAATTAACAAGAGTATGTGTATTTGATCTCTCAGAGATTGTGGGCAGGGCAAATCCTAGAGCATTACAACTTCATATGTAATTCCCGCTGCTCGGACTTCCCTTGTCTTTTTTAAGAGCGGATGAAAGATAGGATGGAAGCCCCCAGAAGACATTGCTGTTTGCTAATCACCAATTGAGTCTTGAACTCCCCATGAATAGCCCCTTTTAATTGTTAGGTTCAGCGCACTGTTAAGTCTTTGGGAATGGAGGACAATACCGGGAATAGGGGAAGAAGAAGATGAAGGACTTGGGGTCGACGAACACAAAGTCAGTAATGTAATTAATCAGAAGACAATGATAAGCCCCATGTGTCTTTGCTGATGGGCTAAAAGCTAATAAAAGACTAACAAAGGCATCTCAGCAGGAGCTGTGCTGTTTAAATACAGCATGTCATGGTTTATGTCAAGATACAATATATGTTTTGAAAGACTATTGACCTTAAACTACACTAATTTGCATTCCTCCAAACTGTTGGCACAGACTAAGTGCGATAAGGGCTGACTGGAGTTGTGGAAGAGGACACTCGGAAGTTTTTGAGGTCAACAAAATTCTAAAAGTTCAGGAACTGAACATATTCATAATGGAACGCACAATGAGATAGTTCTATGGATGTGATAGATGGATTTCTTTATAAAGGGGTAAAAAAAAATGAAAGAACATAATGTTGAGGCTTTTTGAAAGATTGTGTTTTCAAGTGGTACAATAGAGACAACCTCCGAATCCATATGGCAGTTCAATGTACTTCCATCTATAGACAGATTAGACTTAACAAAGAGTGGTACTTAATTTTAAAGAATGATACATGCTTTGTGTTTTAATCCTTATCCCATTTGTAAGGCTAAACTATTGTTAGGAATGGTACATTATGAGCTGCATGGAGAATGGTGACTTTTGTTATGAGACACTACAGACATTGTGATTGTACTTTTGGTCAAATTCCATCATTGCTAGTGTAATGATTGATTCAGGCTTTACATGCCTTTAAAACCACACGGGCAAGAACTCCTTTCTTCTTGCCCGCTCTTCTGTCTATTGTCTTTTTCAGCACATCAGAAGAAGAGGCAAATCATGAGGGTAATAAAAAGCCCTACAATCCTCCTCTGGGTCTGGCAGAGAGGCATAAGCAGAGAAGTTGTTCTTCTCTAAGTCTGAGACTGATCAAAAACAAAGTGAATCCAGTGGCCGCCAAGGGAACAGGTTCCTGCGAGGTGCTAGAGAATTGAGGGAAGAGGTGAGAGGATGAAAAGTGCCAGAGGGTTAGTCGAACAAAGACAAGCCTTGTGTCGAGAATGGAACAGAATGAGCAGCTTGGCAAACAGACATGCTCCAATTTAAGATTTGGATGGCGAGACGAGTTAATTCTGCACCATTCAACGTTAATGAACATTGTAGCAGAGTGCAGGTGATTTTTCATGATTGGCCGGTGGTCGACTTAAGTGCCCAGTGGATTTAATGAAGGTCTTATTGCTCTGCTACAAACTGTGCTTCCAGAAAGGCTATTCATTTAGCATCGCACAGTCAATGGCTTATATACAAGCAAATAATGTACACAGTAAGGGTGGAACAGTTCAGATTTGATCAATGACGGTTTGTGGTCACGGTTTACAGTTCGGTTTCAGTGTACATTGTTGGTATTTTTAACACCCTAGAATACCATATACTGTATATACCAATGATCTACCATTACCATTAAAAAAAAAAAGATCAATTTTGTCATGTTTAGTTAAATAGCTGCCAACATTTGATGTTTGAAATGCTGCATATTTCCTTCCATGCACTTTTGTCTAAGATTAAAACTTAGCAAAGAGTTCGTTAAAGTAAGGTTCTGTGCTATTGAGACTCAGGATGGATTGCAGCAGGTACTCAGCTGTGAGACAACTCCAATGCTCTGATGAAAAATATTATATACATATTATTGTTCACCTAATACATTTCTACATTGATTAGCAAAGATGTTATGAGCCAGTTATCTGTAGTTGTTTTTTCTGGCTGGGCAATATGCGCATAACAGCCAGTGAATATGTTTTTATGTGAACAGTTTTTTTGTTTTTTTTTAAATTCCAGGCACATAGATGGACCGTTTTTTTTAACACTGGTGTGGAGGAAATGTGCATTTAAAATAAAGTTTTGAGTTTTATTTTTCAACAGTTTGAGAGTCATTGAATGTGTTGGATGAGTGTGGTGAAGAAAGAAGGGAAAGTGTACACACACTGGGGGTGGCGTGGCTCAGTTGGTAGAGCGGCCATGCCAGCAACTTGAGAGTTTCAGGTTCCATTCCAACTTCCGCCATCCTAGTCACTGCTGTTGTGTCCTTGGGCAAGACACTTTACCCTTTCTCCCAGTGCCACCAACACTGGTTTAAATGTAGCTTAGATGTAGATAATTGGTTTCACTATGTAAAGCGCTTGGAGTCTCTAGAGAAATAGCGCTTTATAAATATAATTAACTTATTTTCAAAGGGAGCTGCACTTTTTTGGAAATTTTGCCAATCGTTCACAGTCATTGTGAAAGACATGACGAAAGATGTAGTTTTTTTTAATGCATGGCAACTCGTAAATAATCGTAAAAAAAAGTTATAATAAATGTAAATAAAAGTCTTACTTACTTACTTAATCTGCCCACAAAAACCCAGTAAAAAATTATGCAAAAAGCGCCAACAATACTCACTTACATTTCGTGACTGAATGTTAACCAACTATTATTGGTATTGTTATTGTAAGCGCTAACACAGAGAAACTATTTATAGCGGCACCGTGATCACAAGTTTGAGTGCCAATGTTGACATGATCGACTGATGAGCTGCTTCGTTTCCTTGCTCATCAAACTTTATCCTAGATCATAAATCATGCTTCTCACCTTGATAGTAGAAGGACTAAGACATATTACAACAAGTTGGTACATTTTGATAGCCAATTTAGACCAGAAAATGGTGAGAACGACACGAAAAGACACTTCCACCCCCTTTGCTTCGCAAGGATTAAGAGTCATCTAAATGGGAATATATGAACATCCTAACAGTCGTCATCCTAATGACAGTATACCTTGTCCAGTAAGTGATTTTTTAAATTATGTTTGTTGAAAGAATTACGTCCGCAACAAATAAAAAAATAAAATAAAAAATAAAAATAAATTTTTTTAAAAATGTGTTGTTTTTTGGGGGGTTTTTTTGTCCTCTCCAGCTTCTCAGACAAATCATATAGTTGATGTAGATGCCCATATCGGCTGTTCAGATTTACTTTACAAAAGAGAAGTGTAGGATACTTCTCTTGTTGCCTTATTTGTATTTGACTTTATTATATGTATTTATATTAGAAACACAACATGTGTATATAACAAAGGGTGCAAAGTCTGCAGGCAGTAGGAAACACATGGTTAAGTGTAGGGAGTAAAACTGATGGCAGTCTAAAGTTCAACATTTTTGGAGCTCTTTGTTCAGTGGATCAGATGTTTGATGAAGCTCTGTGTCTATCTACCACCACTACTGTTTTCTGTTTATTTGTTACTGACTGTGGCAGGACACCTCTGCCTCTGTTTCACTTTATGTTGCTGGTAAATAATATGGTTGTAGTAGTAGGCTAAAGTTAAATTATTTAGTATGCACTAATTAAAGGGGCAGAGCTTTGAGACATTTTAGCTTTTATATTTTATAAGATATATTTTATGTAAAAACCACAATTAATAAATATATTTTAGTGAATAACTTATTGTTCAAATCTGTATATAAACATGTACATAAAGTGTTGTAATTATATTGTAAAATGGATGGATGATTGGATGGATGGACGTTTAAAACAAAACTGTTATTATTAATTAGTAAGTATAAATTTTTTGAGCCTTTTTAGAGAAAATCAAATCATTGTAGTAAATTATGCAAATTACTCGATGATGTCATGGTGACCACGCCCATAGCCACGCCCCCACCGCCACAGGTATCTTGGCAGTTTATGGGAAACACTGTAATGATTGTGAACAATAGGCAAAATTCCAAAAAGAGTGCAGTTGCCCTTTAAGTGCAACAGTTGTAAATGTTGTTTTGGTGAATTTTTTAATTTTGCTAAAGTGATTGTTGATCGAACACCTACCCGTCGTCATCCCTTAAACATACGGGCAAAAGCAACAATATCTTATCTCTTCATATCTATTCTCTTAACATAGATAATATATTTCTTTTTTTTTTTAAGTAGCAGCAGAGTGGAAAAACAAGTTGACTTCATGTGCTTAATTGTGTTTCATTGTATCCATTAAACCATATCCAATTGTATTAACAATGAGCAAAGTATGTGAAAATACAGTCCAAACTAGGGCTGGGCGATATATCGATATACTCGATATATCACGGGTTTGTCTCTGTGCGATATAGAATATGACTATATCGTGATATTCAAGTATACGTTCTCACGCAGTTGGTTTTAGCTGCGGCCAATACACTTCAGGCGTTTCTCACTCTTTGTCGTCTCTCCTTCTCACAGAGACATAAAACAAGCACACCTTCTTACATAAGTCACATAATGTCGGCGTGCAACGTCATACGCTCTCGCGGAGCAGAGAGGTAGCAGCGTGGGTAACGTTAGCTGTGATGCTAGCGGAGTGGTGCGAGTGGTAATACGAGAGAGAGAAGGTGTGAATCTGGTAACAAATGAAGGAAGAATTAATTCCCAAGAAAAACAGCACAGGGTCCATCGTCTGGTGGTGGTTTGGCTTCAAGCGGAAATATGTCGAACAGACAACCGTAATATGTCAAGTATGCGGCAAAAGCGTTGCTACAAAAAGTAGCAGCTCTACTTATGTACCATCATTTGTAAAGTCACCCACTAGAGAATGAAGAGTGCTTGAAACTCCACATGTCAACATCTCCGGCCGGTGCCACACCAACAAAATGCCGAAGCAACAATTTCTACATCAACACCGTATGAAAAAAAATAGTCAACACCAGAAGGAGATAACGTCCGCAGGAACCTACCACATAGCAAAGGACATACACTATTTGATTTCCTATTATGCAGCTAATTTTTATTTGACAGTTATTGAAATATCTTGTGTGACGTCATGCACAAAACTGCACTTTATGTGTTTTAAACTATTGTAGTGGCGTTCTGTACAAAAAGTGCACTTTAATTTAGTGTTGTTTTGATATGTCATCTCAGTGACATCATGCACAAAAGTGCACTAATAGCTTGTTTTAAAATGTCTCTGACAATCTTGCACTTTCTGTTTTGGAAATGACATGAATGTTTGTGCCACTGCTTAATAACTGTTTAATAAATACAGTTTTGGTAAATTGACTTAGTTGTGATTTCCCTCTCTGCATGAAAGTTTAAAATGAGCATTTATTAATGCAGTATGAACAAGAATGTTTTAATGTAGACACATAGAATCATCATACTGCTGTGATTATATGCATCAAGTGTTAATTCAAGGCTAAGGCAAAATATCGAGATATATATCATGTATCATGACATGGCCTAAAAATATTGAGATATTAATAAGAGGCCATATCGCCCAGCCCTAGTCTAAACATCACAAAATGCCACAAATTCAGCGATGTCCTGCTGCACCCGCTTCATCGCGTGTCGGCTCCTCAAAGTTACTCTGGATTATAAATCATGCCTCTCATCTGGATATTAGGAGGATCTTGCAATGAATCTAGAAGTTGTTCATCTGTGACATTCAATCTATACCCGGAGATGTAGACAAACACACACAACCGAAGACAGTGTCTGCAGGGAGACTTCTCCTTGTTAACCCTTTGTCATGATTAATTCCTCATATAAACGGGAAGACATGAGCATCCTATCAAACGTCATCGCAGTGAGAGCAGACATTGTACCGTAAGCTATCGTTTTATTATGTTTGTAGTTTGAATTTCTTGTTTAGCACTTAGCAAAACTGCTACATTATGCCGAGTGTTTCACTAAAGCTGGATATGTTTAGTAGAGCTTATACAACTTTTCGTTCATCCTCCTTATATTCAGGTTAAAAAATGTTAGGTTCTGATCATAATTTATCCCAAAATATTAGTTTCTGGCTCACACAAATTCTGCATGATTTGCACTTGCCATGTCTCTAACACGGAGCCTCCACAACTCCTGCATCTCTTTTACCTCATGTTGCCAAATGCACATGCGTATGATCGGAACTATACGACAACACACGCGCTCTAAACTTGGTAGTAAAAAAAAAAGTACAAATATTTTTTCCCGAACGACAAAGATTTTTCCCTGTAAATCGTTACATCCCTAGTACACAGGCCTGCACATTTACTGTCGTGGGGCTGATTATCATACACACTGATAGAAAATGAATACAAAGTGATAGTGTAATACAGCTGTCAATCCCGCACTTCATTAGCAAACATGCTGGATGGTTGAGAAATAGTGAAATGTAGATTTTGAATCCAGAAGCATTGAATTGCTCAGAGAAAATAGTCAGATATTAGATAGTAGAAGAGCAAAGAAACGGGACATGGAAAGATGTATGGCTGTAATAGCTTGTGGAAAAAAGAACAAAACAAAAAAAAATGAAAAAAAAATTGTTAAAGAAAAGTTTAGGTAACAGGTTTTCTTCCTTGGGGGCTCTGTGAATAGTTTCCACCATGGTTCCATGTATAGCGGCCAAACAATTGCATGCAAGGAGCTCTTTTGCCATGTCAGTCACGTCTCGAACCATTGAACCTACTTGTAATTCCCTGATTAATTAAGAACAGAGATTTGTTAATTTAATTGTAGGTGTAGGGCGTTTTTTTTCTCCTTTCTTCTGCCGCTTGCTTGCTCTCATCTCCTTGGCAGGCTCATTTGCCCTGCGGCTTTGAGGAGTGGAAATGAAAGGTATAGCATAGGAAGCCTTCAGATGGTTTATTAAGAATTGATTCAGCACATGGGCAAAGAGAGTAAAGGGAGATTCATGCTGAAGTGCCTCCCAGGCAGGCACCATGGGTGAGAAGAAACATTAACAGATGAGCGAAGGAGATTGTTGCGATACAGTCAGGGAGTCCTCAATGAGTGCATTTCAGGATCAGTGCTGAGCACCAATACTTACACAGGTGAAAGCCTTTATTTTTTTTGCATTTTCGATGATTATGGCTTGCAGATAATGAAACCTTCAAATTCGGTGTCCTTGTCAATGTTCAGTGGGGGTGATCAGCCTGCAGCACTGTAATATATAATTCTATGAATTGCTGTCACTGATGTTGCTGATTTTTTTAAATGGTTGACTCATCATTGCATTAATTGTCTATACAGTGGCTATATTTTTAACTGAATCAATTAAGCTGTAATTAAAATGCTGCCATCACTAAACTGAGGCAGTGGGGGTGTGAGAGGTGAGTGGGCAGGAAGAAGAAGCCAGCACTTGTTTGGGCTCAGGCCAAAGACAAAACGAGCAGTAGAAAAGCACAGGGAGAGAAATTCCTTTTGATTTTTGGAGCATTGATTGTCGGTATGTTGTGCTTTTTTGTCCTTGTTTTGGTATTTTTGGGTGAAATTTTGGGAAAACTAGGAGCCCTGTATGCTTGTAGGGTCTGAGGTTTTATAGACAGCTTCTTGATCAGATATAAGTGCTGCAGTTGTGGTTATACTGTCTCAGGATTAAGTACGTAAAGGTTGCTCTATGGGACCATCATGATATCAATATTGAGATGTAGTTTAATTAAAACGGACAATACATATTAATGAACATTTAACATAAATATGTGAGACTATAGCCAATGGCTAATTTCCATCCCCAGTCTCCTGGCAAGTTGATGTTAAAATTAAGACATACACATTCAAAACAAGGACACAGATTCACAATATTAAAAATTCCAAGATTTAGATGCAAAAGATGACACTCACTGTCACAAATTTACCTTTTGCAATTCATAAATACATAAAACAATTGATAAAATACATATTTCATAGTATACACTTTCAATTATACCAGTAGCCTATCGACCGTGATTACAGTTTTGGTTTCAACGCAACCAATTTTCCAAGACCTAATTAAACCCTGCCTGTGTTTCTAGTTCCCTTACAGGGTTTCCCCTAAGCTGCCAGACACCTGTGGCGGTGGGGGCGTGGTTATGAGCGTGGTCACCATGACGTCATCGAGTAATTTGCAAAATTTGATATGACGATATGATTTTCTTTAAAAAGGCTAAAAAATGTATAGAAGCATTTCAAAGAAATCTGTTATCATTAATTAGTATTAACACTATGTATATTATTTATCGTTTTGCCATATATTCAATTGTTGCTGCATTTTTAACAACATACTTTGTTGAGATTTGTTCAAGTGTTTACAGACTATTAATGACTCTTTTTTTTAATTTAAAACAACTAGCAACAAATCTAGCATCTTCTTCTGGTGTTATTATCAAACACACTCATGTTTAAAGACTCTTAACTTCAAGAGGCTAGCTGCAGCGAGCATGACGTTACACCTGCTTGGCGCTCTTGCTCGAGTTGGACTTTCCCTACTTAAAAGCCTCCACTGTCCTCTTAATATTTGCACATTTTGTAGATGGCTGTCCGCGGGTATGTCTGCAATTTATATAAAAATCAAGTCCACATTGCAGACGTGCTGACAACGGTCGAGACAGTCACAATGTTGTGTGTTTTGTTTTGTTTTGTTTTTGTACATCCGGTTTCGTTAGCACGGTTTTCAGTAATCAAAGTATTTTTCCAGTGGTCAAGTTTTCGGTACATCACTTGTCAATAGAGCGCAAATAATAGGCTATATGTACTGTATATATATAAATTCATACTGTAACGACCAGCTGATGTTAATATTTTAGGTTCGTGTGGTTTGGATGTGATGTTAGTTTTTCCCATGGTCGCAAATCGTGCCTGAAAGGTGGTTGGCGGAGAATGAGGAAGAGTTGTTGTGTGTCCGGGGAAGCGCAAACTCACGAGACGAAAGTGTTTGCACGTGAGGTAAAACCTGTTGGAAGTGTGCTGTTTGTTATCATAAGATTGGTAATAAAAGTTAAAAATAGTGTCAGACTTTGAAATGTATTCTTTGGGCTACAATACATTATATTACTTTAATTTGTTTTTAAGTAAAAAAAAACAACCTTATTTTCAAGGTGTGGCGGTAATAAAAATGCCTGGGCGGCGAGCCACATTCAATTACATTAGGGGAAATCCTCCCTTATGTTTACAGGAATTGTGTTCCATGTTTGACACGCTCGTTAAAATAGAGAGTTGCCCAAACAAACTTTTTCTAAACGGTAACAAACAGTCCCTCTGGAGCCTGACCTTGTAGTCCTTTTGGCCTTCCTCTTCACAAAGAGTTTGAGAGGATGTGGTGCTAGGTCATTAAGAATTGTTCATAGAAAAACTGAATCATCCAGAAATTGTATTAAATTTTCCCAATCGAGTAGATTGTATTTCTTGAGTATTCTGCAATGGTGACACATAATGAGCATTTTATCTAGTACTTTTAATGTCCATGTCCATTTTAATGTGTGATAGGTCATTGATAAATAATAGCAGGCCAAGGATCGAACCTTGATGCACACCAAGGTTATTGTCAGATGAAGAGGATTTAACATTTTGTACACAAAGATTTGAAGTAATAAAATGGCATTTGTCTCCCTTGGCATTACCATGAATTGATTTACGTGGACCCCGACTTAAACAAGTTGAAAAACTTATTCGGGTGTTACCATTTAGTGGTCAATTGTACGGAATATATACTGTACTGTACAATCTACTAATAAAAGATTCAATCAATCAATCAATCAAAACCCCTCTTTAATGTATTGTGGAAGTTGTTTGTAATTATTTGTATAATTATATCCAACAAACTAAACAACATGGCAAAATATATTGTGATTTAGGGCTATATAAATAAACATTGATTGATTGATTGAATTACTGTTTGGTTTCTCTGTATGTTGACAAATGGGCGTGCGGCTGAAGGGTGTGGTGCACTATTCACTTGAAGCTACTCCCTGCACACCGTGACCACTTCCCGGAAGACAGCAGGAACTTCACTCGGTGACAGAAAATACTGTGAGCATGGCTTCCTGCGCTTCGTGCACCTTACTCATCGATAGGCTGGCTCTGCTAGAGGGCCGTGTCTGCCAGTTAGAGCAGAGTAATCTCGTAACTTTAGATGTTGCGGACACATCTGCTAGCGTTAACTGTAGCAGGCTAACTAGCCCAGCTTGTAGCAGTCCTAAGCGAACTATAAGCTACGATGTACCGGTTGAGAGGCATAATAGATTTAGCTCTTTAGCTAGTCCTACACCCTAGTCTACCGGATGCCACACCTTAGTCATAGGGGACTCCATCACCCGAAACATAAAGCTTAGCAAACCAGCCACAATTAAGTGTATTCCCGGGGCCAGAGCACCTCACATTGAAGCTAATCTTAGGGAGCTAACTCGCAACAGGCCTAGTAAACACATACGACAGGCTAATCGCACCACTAGTTATGTGAATATAGTTGTACACGTTGGCCCCAATGACACTAGGATGAGACTGTCAGAGATTACAAAGAGAAACATAGACAGGACCTGTGATCTCGCTAGAAAGATGTCCAGGCATTGAGTACTTGTCTCTGGCCCCCTGCCTGCGAGAGGCAATGATGAGAGGTATAGCAAATTAGTCTCGCTTAATAAGTGGCTGTCTAGTTTCTGTAGACAGCAGGAAATTTGTTCCATTTTGTCCACTAGCGGCGCTGAGATCATTATTCATGCGTTCGTTACGTCTCGTCTCGATTACTGTAACGTATTATTTTCGGGTCTCCCTATGTCTAGCATTAAAGGATTACAGTTGGTACAAAATGCGGCTGCTAGACTTTTGACAAGAACAAGAAAGTTTGATCATATTACGCCTATACTGGTTCACCTGCACTGGCTTCCTGTGCACTTAAGATGTGACTTTAAGGTTTTACTACCTACGTATAAAATACTACACGGTCTAGCTCCAGCCTATCTTGCCGATTGTATTGTACCATATGTCCCAGCAAGAAATCTGCGTTCAAAGAACTCGGGCTTATTAGTGATTCCCAGAGCCCCAAAAAAGTCTGCGGGCTATAGAACGCTTTCTATTCGGGCTCCAGTACTATGGAATGCCCTCCCGGTAACAGTTAGAGATGCTACCTCAGTAGAAGCATTTAAGTCCCATCTTAAAACTAATTTGTGTACTCTAGCCTTTAAATAGACCCCCTTTTTAGACCAGTTGATCTTCCGTTTCTTTTCTTTTCTCCTCTGCCCCCCTCTCCCTTGTGGAGGGGGAGTTACACAGGTCCGGTGGCCATGGATAAAGTGCTGGCTGTCCAGAGTCGGGACCCGGGGTGGACCGCTCGTCTGTGCATCGGTTGGGGACATCTCTGAGGTGCTGACCCGTCTCCGCTCGAGATGGTTTCCTGCTGGCCCCACTATGGACTGGACTCTCACTATTATGTTGGATCCACTATAGACTGGACTTTCGCTGATATGTTGGATCCACTATGGACTGGACTTTCACAATATTATGTCAGACCCACTCGACATCCATTGCTTTCGGTCTCCCCTGGGGGGGGGGGGGGGGGGGGGGGGGGTTACCCACATATGCGGTCCTCTCCAAGGTTTCTTATAGTCATTCACATCGACGTCCCACTGGGGTGAGTTTTTCCTTGCCCTTATTTGGGCTCTGTACCGAGGATGTCGTTGTGGCTTGTGCAGTCCTTTGAGACACTTGTGATTTAGAGCTATATAAATAAACATTGATTGATTGATTGATATCCTAAACTTAACTACAACTAGATTTGCTGAAGAACATGATCAACGTCAGCCATTTTAATGAAGATAGCAAGACTATTCAGCAGCCCCATAGCAGTAGAAATTATTTGGAAAACACCAGCAATACCCCACCTTGATATATTGTATGTGGGTGCATGTGTACTGGCATATAGGACAGTGAAAGCTGGATGGGTATCTGTCATTTTACAGCCTTCGAAGTCCATACGGACCATCTGTGCATTAAGTTCAATTTCAAGAAGAGCATTTAAGCAAAAAAGCCATAACTTTTACATTGTAGGACCTGCAAAGGCCTGTCATACTAAGGCAGGATGTCTTTTAATGTACCAAACAGATGACAAGAATGGAGAGTTCTAACATACCATGGAGAAACTCAATCTGCAGGAAGTGGCCCACTATTTGTTTATCCATTCTCAGCCTTCTTTGTCATTTCTTTTAAAACAAAATGTCCAAAAAAAATCATTAAAAATAAGTTTGTACAAAATGTTGAACAGTTTTTTTTTAAAACTAAGCCTCAAAGCTCAAAATGTTTGAAGTTCAATGAACAATCCTCAAAGGGTTACCTCCATGTTTGTTTGTCTTTTCTATTAGCTTTTTTTTTAACAAATCATTTTGTTTGATTTTTTCTTTCACAAAAAAAGCATTTGATAGACAGTGTCTTCCCAGAAGAAGGTTGTCATTGTTTTGCACAGTGTGCATTTGCAGATAAGAACACACCAAAACATAAGCTTGCATGGCTTCGATTTTGTAAACTGTTTTACGTCATTATTATTTTGGCTTGTTAAAAGAACGTGAAGATAAAAAGAACATCAGAAGATATTGATAAGTAAACTCACGTTCTAAGCAACGTTCCCTCTAAGGTGGCCGCCTGCGCAATTGCACATTGCTCACACGCCCTCTGCGCACAGCAAGTCTATGCTGTGCACAAAATCAAATCAGCTGAACTATAAACAAAATAAACAGATAACAATTTGTTCTGTATGATTTTGCAATGTAACTGTGAAGTGAATAATATTTACATAGTGCTTTTCTCTAGTGACTCAAAGCGCTTTACATAGTGAAATCCATTATCTAAGTTACATTCAAACCAGTGTGGGTGGCACCGTGAGCAGGTGGGTTAAGTGTCTTGCCCAAGGACACAACAGCAGTGACTAGGATGGCAGAAGCGGGGATCGAACCCAGAACCCTCAAGTTGCTGGCACGGCCACTCTACCAACCGAGCTATGCCGCCCCACTGTGAGTAACAGGTGACGGCAAGCGGCCACAACAGAGAAAACATTGTTCGTCAACACTGTTAAATTATTACCGTAATTTCCGGACTATAAGCCGCACCTGACTATAAGCCGCACCAGCTAAATTTAAGGGAAAATACAGATTGCTCCATATATAAGCCGCACCCGACTATAAGCCGCAGGGTTTTGATGTGTAATTAGCGTAGTATATAGGGGTTCCTGCTACCACGGAGGGGATTGTCGGGACAGAGATGACTGTTTGGGAACGCAAAGCGTCCCATTTATTAACAATAAATCTTTCAATCATTCAATCAAACTTTCACATCTTTGACATGGCGAACAGCATTCGTGCAGAGTACAAATAATACAACGGTGCAAAGTAATACAAAGTGCTCGCCAGTACGTTATCAAAATAACCAGCCTACCGGTATATGAAAAGTCAGTCGTTAATCATTGTGTCATCGTCTTCCTCCTGCGTACTAAAACCACCGAAATCCTCTTCGTCGGTGTCGGAGAAGAACAGGCCGTAAATAAGCCGCACCCTTGTATAAGCCGCAGGGACCAGAACGAGGGGAAAAAGTAGCGGCTTATAGTCCGGAAATTACGGTACGTCTGTAGAGACGCTTTAAAAAGGGCAGAAATTCCATCCATCACTTTATTGAGCAAAACTGTTTGTCAGCCGTAACCACAACAAAAACATAGTAAAAAAACCGTATATCAAGCAAAACTGGTCATTGTCTGCCGTACAAATCAGGCTTAAACCAACTCTTTTGTCATCTGTCAGCCGTTCTCTCTCTCTTACTTGCACCAACCCATATACTCAAGGCATTGATGCATTTACGGTCACACAAAAAGTCGGATAACTCCAACACCACAGTAAGTGTCAATTCCAGATCGTTACACTATAACTCCCCAAACAGATGTGATTTTATTCTACTGTCATTTATTAAGAATGTTAATTTGTCCTATGAATATTAATCATGGAATGTATTCCATTTGTATAATACTTTACAGATACTGTGATATGATTGTTTATGTTTTTCAGTCAGTACAGATTGGTGTCATATCGCATTGTTGTGCATTAAAAACTCAAACGTGATCTGTGTTGTCGTAGAAGCTAGCTTATCTCTTTCCATAGCTAGCTAATACCGAAGCATGCCGATGTATTATGGCACTAGAAAAAGAGTTCCTCAACGTTTGGTCTTACAATAACAATATCTCTACAGCTTGGTTATTATACAAGTTACGGAACGTAAATGAAGTGTTGTAACAGTTTTGAATGCACTTTTAAAGTGATTTAGAGGTAGAATTGATTGCTCCTAAGCTGCATTGCTAGCTACCAAGAACGAGACGATTTTTTACATTTTAGAATGCAATTTTGTCTCGTTGTCTCTCATAAGGATTGTGAACGATAGGCAAAATTCCCAAACAAGTGCAGTTCCCCTTTAAAAGAGAACAAGGTAAACAGCCTCGAATGCCAATGCAATTTCGCTCCTATTTGTCTTTGAGCTTTGCCTCTTAAAATTGTTGGCAGGAAACGCACACATCTGTCATCTGCTTACAGGTGTAACTTTCAAGACTTCCCTCCCATACCACTCACCTCCCTTTTACCCAACCACCCACGCGCCACTGGTAGCCTCATAAATCACTCATGTCTACCTTACCAGGGAAATAAAATGGCAAACCATGTGTCTAAATCATCTCAATGAACCTGTCTTGAAATTCCATGGACCATTCTTTAAAACGATTACACAAATATTGTACATTGATCTTACAGTATATGTCAACTGGTCATTTGTGTTCAGATTAGCCTAAGAGGGAAGCAACTCAGTCCCTCTGTAGCTTCACAAGACATCCAACAAATGTAAGTCTTTTGCATTTCTAGAACTATGACTGAAAATTGGATGTGTTGGCATCCAAGTCTGTTCATTTTAAACATTTGCTATAAACCAGGGGTCACCAACGCGGTGCCCGCGGGCACCAGGTAGCCCGTAAGGACCAGATGAGTAGCCCGCCGGCCTGTTCTAAAAATAGCTCAAATAGCAGCACTTACCAGTGAGCTGCCTCTATTTTTTAAATTGTATTTATTTACTAGCAAGCTGGTCTCGCTTTGCCCGACATTTTTAATTCTAAGAGAGACAAAACTCAAATAGAATTTGAAAATCCAAGAAAATATTTTAAAGACTTAGTCTTCACTTGTTTAAATTCATTATTTTTTTTACTTTGCTTCTTATAACTTTCTGAAAGACAATTTTAGAGAAAAAATACAACCTTAAAATAATTTTAGGATTTTTAAACACATATAGCTTTTTACCTTTTAAATTCCTTCCTCTTCTTTCCTGACAATTTAAATCAATGTTCAAGTAAATTTATTTTTTTTATTATAAAGAATAATAAATACATTTTAATTTAATTCTTCATTTTAGCTTCTGTTTTTTCGACGAAGAATATTTGTGAAATATTTCTTCAAACTTATTATGATTAAAATTCAAAAAAATTATTCTGGCAAATCTAGAAAATCTGTAGAATCAAATTTAAATCTTATTTCAAAGTCTTTTGAATTTCTTTTAAAATTTTTGTTCTGGAAAATCTAGAAGAAATAATGATTTGTCTTTGTTAGAAATATAGCTTGGTCCAATTTGTTATATATTCTAACAAAGTGCAGATTGGATTTTAACCTATTTAAAACATGTCATCAAAATTCTAAAATTAATCTTAATCAGGAAAAATTACTAATGATGTTCCATAAATTATTTTTTTAATTTTTTCAGAAAGATTCGAATTAGCTAGTTTTTCTCTTCTTTTTTTCGGTTGAATTTTGAATTTTAAAGAGTCGAAATTGAAGATATACTATGTTTCAAAATTTAATTGTAATTTTATTTGTGTTTTCTCCTCTTTTAAACGGTTCAATTAAGTGTAAATATCATTAATTATTAATAACATAGAGTTAAAGGTAAATTGAGCAAATTGGCTATTTCTGGCAATTTATTTAAGTGTTTTTAAACTGGTAGCCCTTCGCATTAATCAGTACCCAAGAAGTAGCTCTTGGTTTCAAAAAGGTTGGTGACCCCTGCTATAAACCATTCAATGGTTCAAACAGATGGGAGCAGGAGCAGAACAATTTGAGGTATTTGTTATTATTATCACAGAAAATTGGCTGTGGAGGCAAAAAGTTTTGGCACCCATGTTCCAAAGTAAAAATTAACCGTTGGACCAAGGGCCATACAGTGATTTTAAGCATACAGCAGCACCATAAATGAGGAGTTTAACCCCATAATTAAAATAGTATCTATCATCCCAAACAATAGATGGCCTTGCAGGCATGACATCAATGATAGTGTGAGCTTGAAAGAAATCTGTATAAATATATATTAAATTTGGGAAGCCACCGTTTGATAGGGCAAACGACACTGCTGGCCAAATTCGGCATCACATGGGGTAACCCCAAATTAGACACAGGGAGTCACAAAGGCCGTATAGGGGTGATTTAAAAAATTCTAAACGGAATGCAAGGCTGGCAGAATTTTTTAAAAGATTAAGGATGGCACAGAGAAACTGGAAATTGTGATGTATCATGTTGTATGCTTGCATGTCGAAATAAACTCAAACTCAACTCAACTCAACAATCGGCCAATAAAGACAGAAAACAATGAGAGAGATTTAAGCAGAAGCTGAGAGCTGCAAAAGGGGGCTGTATTTCAACAATATCTACAGTAATCTCCACAAGAGCGCTTGGCTACTATCGACCCAGTTAATGCTGCAGTCTGTTTCATGAGATTCAAGGCAAAAGGTAAGCAGGAAATCAAAACAATGCAATTCTCTTTGAGGTTTACGGTGGAGAGGAAACTGACACAGTGTCACTGTGTCCATCCAGCGCAATGGCTTCCTTTATTCAAGCTTCATCAAAGCATAACCCCTATTGGTTTTGAGTAATGCTATTTTTCAGTAGGAGGCAAAATTAATCATGTCTTTGTTAAATGTGTTCTTAGCTGAAAGCTGTGTGCATCAAAGCAACAATATATAGTTTTAAAATTATATTTGATCATCGACTGTCTTGTTAATTAGGAGAGTTGTGTTTCTGGCGTTGCTATAGCAAGCCTGATTGATCTATTTTTGTAGTCAATAATACCGGTTGGTCAAATCATTTTTTTCAGTTCCAAATGAAATGTACAATTGTATTGCTCCCTATTCATAACAACATAACATAAAATGCCATCAGCACAGTAAGAGACAGGCGCCACGGCTTTCATAAAATCCCTGAGGTGTAACAGAGGAGCATAAACAACCATTGCAATCGAGATTAATTTTAGTAAAAAATGCCCTGCAAAAGAGGTATTGCTCATAAAAGCGCTACATTAGGATTTCAAAGCTAATTCTGCCGTTTTCCACTTGGAAAAGGGCAAAATGTACTACAATAAGTGGCCGACACAGCAACTAGATGTGTATTGCAAGTGAAATAACGTTGATTTACTGTAAATGGCAGCAACTATTTAACTCTCTACTGATTTGCAGCATATTTGGACACAGCAATAAAATTTTATATTTTCATGTGAGTTTGTGCGGGTGGGCGTCTAATTTATGAGCGAAAAAGCAACCATAATGAAAAGCAGATGGGATCACCTACATACTGTAAGTAAAGCCATTCTGACCATTCATTTCAGTTCTTTAGAGTTAATATTTGTAAAGTTTCTAGAAAAACAAAGCAAGGGCTAAAAAATATTACCGTATTTTCCGCACTATAAGGCGCACCGGATTATAAGGCACACCTTCAATGAATGGCCTATTTTAAAACATTGTTCATATATAAAGCACACCGCATTATAAGGCGCATAGAATAGACGCTACAGTAGAGGTTGGGGTTACGTTATGCATCCATTAGATGGAGCTGCGCTAAAGGGAATGTCAACAAAACAAATAGTAATTGTACTGACACTTCTACTTGCTGCTCTCTGTTCAACAACTCACTGTTCGAGTTTGTCCTCCAACTGTAGCCATCTCACTTTGTTCCCTCGGAAACTCTGTTTAGTCTTCTTTACTTGGCGCAGGTCATCATGTTGCTTCCTCCACTTCCGCACAATTGATTCGTTAATGTTAAATTCTCTCGCTGCTGCTCTATTCCCATGTTTTACTGCGTGACTGATCGCCTGGAGTTTAGACTCTGCGTCGTAAACGTGTCTCTTAATAGGAGCCATTTTTGGGTCTTTACATAAAGTTTAGGTCTCGCAACTACGGGACTTAATTTTCCCCCGTAGAAGAAGAAGCTCTTCTTCTACGGTAAGCAGCCGCCTACTTCATTTTACCCCGTAGAAGAAGAAGTTACGGTAAGCAGCCGCCGACTTCATTTTCCCCCGAAGAAGAAGATGCGCTTCTGCTTCTTCTACGGTAAGCAGCCGTAGAAAGGGGAAAATGAAGTTGGCGTAGTTGCGAGACCTGTTGTGGCTCAATATTGGTCCATATATAAGGCGCACCGGATTATAAGGCGCCCTGTCAGCTTTTGAGGAAATTGGAGGTTTTTAAGTGCGCCTTATAGTGCGGAAAATACGGTATTCAAAAATACTTGATAACCAACTGCACCGTGGACATTAGCAGTTAGGGTTCTAGTAGGGGCAAACCACAGGCAAGACATATTGGGAAAAGGTAGAACAGAATTTCATATGATTTATTTTTTCTTTTGTGCATTTTTTTTCAAGCAAATGTATTATTATGGTATATAGTTAAAATTAGGGTATGTATGAAAAAAATACAGACTACCAATGAGTGTAATATGTGCAGTCATAAAACAGAAAGAAAGTACAGGAGGAAACTTTGTCAAGAAGTGGGTTGCAATCTCATGAATTCTGGGTTTCAGGTGATGGTCTAAAGCCCCATGAGACCACTGTTTATTTACCTGAATCAGTGCAGATTTGAGCGTAATTTGAAAGGTTTAAAGGCAAATATAAAAGCGATCATGAAGAAAATATTTTACATGGGATGGAGTGGATTGTTACACTCTTAAGAAAAATATTTTTTTAAAACATTTACCGTATTTTCCGGACTATAGGGCGCAGCGGATTGTCAGGCGCACTACCGAGGAGCGGGTCTATTCAGGTTTATTTTCATACAAAAGGCGCACCGGATTATAAAGTGCATTGAAGGGGTCATATTATGATGTTTTTTCTACATTTAAAACACTTTCTTGTGGTCTACATAACATGTAATGGTGGTTCTTTGGTAAAACTGTTGCATAGATTATGTTTTACAGACCATTTTCAAGTCGTCTTCAGACCGGATGCGCGGTTTTGTGGGCAGTCTTATTTACGTGGCTCCACTTTGACAGCGTCTTATCCCCGTCATCTTTGTTGTAGTGGTGTAGCGTGCAAGGACGGGAGTCAAAGTGTCAAAAGATGGAGCTAACTCTTTCAATGACATTCAGACTTTACTTAAATCAATAACGCAGCAGAGTCTCCTCATCCGTGGCTCACTAGTGCAACAACAACGTGTCCCGTGAAAAACCGTCCGACCGGAACTCTCTAATAACTAAACAACCGTGGGGGATTTATGTAAACCCACTACACTGGTAGTTTTTAGCGCTTCCATAGCAAGATATAAGTTAGAACTTTACGCTACTTTATATTACAAATGGCAACAGCAGAGGGTGAATGTTCCATAACAAGAAGATAGAGAAAAAGAAGAAGATTATCGACTACGGTGTCGGCACGGACTACACATTTTCAGGACCTATGCAGATCCCAAATACACATCAGCAGGTACCAGAAGGTAAGAAAAGTTGATTTTGATTAAATTTGCGAAACAAAACGCCAAATAATATGTCTGAGGACACACACCATAATAATTATACATGTATGTTGAATCACAGTACGTCTGACTATGGTAGACGTACTGCTACGACAATCCATCAAGCCTCTCAGCTTACCAAAGTCGTACTGAAACATGTTGACGGATTTTTGAGCGCCGTGTGTAATGTTCTATATTCTCAATAAAACATTTAATGTTTTGATGTTGTTTACTGGTGTCATTGTGCAGTCTACACGTATCTCTTATATGTGACTGCCATACTGGTCACACTTATCATTACATCATGTACCAAATAAAATAGCTTCGAGGTCGGTAAGCACAACCAGAACTATTCCGTACATTACGCGCACCAGGTTATTAGGCGCCCTATCGATTTTTGAGAAAATGAAAGTATTTCAAGTGCACCTTAATAGTCCGGAAAATACGGTAAAACATTTATCATCACGAAGAGGTTACTGCTACCTCACTTCATTTGACACTCACAGTATATACAGAAGAAAAGATTGGAGGCAAATCATGTCTTTACATCTGACAAATTAGGCATTTATCCGTGAAACACAAAGTTGGACCTTTTTGTACATCGGTAAGTAACGTATTTGATTGACATAATGAGTGCCATGCTGCTAAGGATAAGTTTGTTTTCAGTTGATTTCCTGCTATAAATAATAGTCTTATCAACAATTCATGTCTGCAGTTGTGTTTATGGAGTGACGTTCATATTTTGTCTCATTATTTAGCTATAAATATCCCCGTTGTTCAGCAATGTTTGCTAACAATATCAAGATTCAGAATATGCTGTTGAGCCTACGAGAGATTTATTCATCTAGTTTATTAATACTATGAAGGATATGTTATTGATTCTAACAATAATCACCAAAGACGCTACAGTGGTCAACCATCTTTCCTGCACAACAACAACTAAGCTTTTAGTATCTGTTATGAAAATGGACAATGAAAATACGGTGGTTTGGACCAACAATCACACAATATTTATCATTAGGAGTTAACATGACATTAGTTTATTTGCCCATGCAGGTCTTCGTAGTTATATTTAGGCATAGCAAACACAAAAAGAACACAAACTAATGCAACCTCTTGTTCTTTCTTCTAATATAGTAGAGAATAAACTCAAATGCATCACAGAAAATTTCTCAAACAAATCAAATGTTCAAAGAAACATTTTACAAAGTGATCGCTGCAGACACAATCATGGTCCATTGTATTCCACAAGATGATGAAATTGATATTTTTAGGAGACATTTCCTTAGATGCGCTTTTGTTTTTTTCCTGACTTTATTACCTTTATGAACCACTTCTTTTGGGACTCTATGAAAGCTCTTTCTTATTTCTCTATTTTAACGACTGGAACACCCAAGAACAGAACAGCAAAGTGGCATTTTCTGCTCAAACTACACTCACTCTCACTTGTTTTAATGCTACGCTCAAGCTGCTTGACCATCGTGTCAATTAAGCCGCAAAAAAGTCCCATCTTAAAACGAATTTGTATACTCTAGCCTTTAAATAGCCCCTTTTACACCAGTTGATCTGCCGTCTCTTTTCTGCTCTGCCCTCATCTCCTGCGTGGAGAGGTTATCAGGTGACCACAGATGTATTGTATTTACAATCCGCAAATTATGTGAAAACACAGTTTAAACATCAAAAACTGCCACAAATTCAGCCATTTTGAATATTCAGCTACGAATACCTTCAGCTTTTTTCGGAGATCAACATCACTGTAGTAACGCTTCTGCACTCTGACCATGTTATCAGATCAGCCATACTGGAAATACACAAAAATTGGAAAGAGATGTGCTGTCTATCATTCACAATCCTTATGTAAGACAAGAACACATATGCTTGGCTTTTATATGCATTCAAAATTGTAAATAAATATCTAACAATTGAGTCAATAGATCGAGGGTCCTCTGTTGAGCTCATTATACTCTCTCTAAAAAACATCCAGAAAGCGCCAAAAATGCTCCATTTACATGTCGTGACCTAAAAATAAACCAAATATGAGGGATATTATTATCATAAGCGCCAACGCAGACGGACTACTTTAGCAGTGCATCGATAGCAGTGAGCCAATGCTAACTTACGCTGCTATTGTTGTCATACTAAGTCGGCAGCTGCTTCTGCTTCGTCTCAAATTTGCTAAAAGTTCATTCTAGATTATAATTCATGCATCTCTCCCCTGGTAGTAGTAGACAAATATGGCCATGGACCGACAGAATGGTCGATTTTCACAACCCCACGAGACGGCAAAACTTTTTTTAACCCTTCGTGAGAATTGTGAATAATTTTTCATCTAATTGGAATTATGTGAGCCTCTTGTAGGTCGGCATCCCAGCGAGAGTGGAAATATTACAATAAGCGTTTGTTTGATTATCGTTTAAAAATGGTTAGCTTGTATGTGTAGCACCTAGCAATGCTGCGGATGCTAGTGTCATAATAAAGCTGCATCCGCCGAGCATCAGTGGCTTCTAAAACGTATTGCTCATCCTTTGTGTTCAGGCTCAAAAATATAAAAGCCTGGTAATTGTAATTGTTGTTGGCTTTCACAAAGTCTGCGTGATTTGCATTGTTGTTGATGGGGAAGGGATACTTGGTTCCTAACGCGACGTCACACGATCACAAGAGTGGCTGTCTCGTTATCTCTCAAAATGGCTGCGGAATCTCCGTGAGATTGAAACTATTTTGATAATATCTATTTATTTGCAAACTTCGGAAGTCCTTATATATTATAATAGCTTAAATATCGAGGCAACTTGTTCTTGCACTCTACTGGTACTTTACAAACCAGTTTATAGAGAAGACAAAAAATTACTATGTATTTATGTATTCTTTTTGTTATTTACATTTTTTTTAATATTTTTTTTTTAGTTAAGTTAAGCTGATCTTAACCGGTAAGAGTTTTGTCATTGGATTTTCAACAACACTAGCAAATTCTTAATTTAATTAAAGGGTGCCTATGATGATTCCAGGGTTTCCCACACATTCATTTATTTGTGGCGGCCCGCCACGAAAGAATTACGTCCGCCACAAATAAATTTTTATTTTTATTTATTTTTTATTTTTTTTGTCCTCTCCAGCTTCTCAGGCAAATCATATAATTGATGTAGATGCCCATATCGGCTGTTCAGATTTACTTTACAAAAGAGAAGTGTAGGATACTTCTCTTGTTGCCTTATTTGTATTTAACTTTATTAAATGTATTTATATTAGAAACACAACATGTGTATATAACAAAGGGTGCAACGTCTGCAGGCAGTAGGAAACACATGGTTAAGTGTAGGGAGTAAAACTGATGGCAGTCTAAAGTTCAACATTTTTGGAGCTCTTTGTTCAGTGGATCAGATGTTTGATGAAGCTCTGTGTCTATCTACCACCACTACTGTTTTCTGTTTATTTGTTACTGACTGTGGCAGGACACCTCTGCCTCTGTTTCACTTTATGTTGCTGGTAAATAATATGGTTGTAGTAGTAGGCTAAAGTTAAATTATTTAGTACACACTAATTAAAGGGGCAGAGCTTTGAGACATTTTAGCTTTTATATTTTATAAGATATATTTTTTGTAAGAACCACAATTAATAAATATATTTCAGTGAATAACTTATTGTTCAAATCTGTATATAAATATGTACATAAAGTGTTGTAATTATATTGTAAAATGGATGAATGGATGGATGGATGGACGTTTAAAACAAAACTGTTATTATTAATTAGTAAGTATACATTTTTTTAGCCTTTTTAGAGAAAATCAAATCATTGTAGTAAATTATGCAAATTACTCGAAGATGTCATGGTGACCACGCCCATAGCCACGCCCCCACGGGTATCTTGGCAGTTTATGGGAAACACTGTGATTCTCATCTTTGTTTACTTATCAATCAATCAATCAATCAATGTTTATTTATATAGCCCTAAATCACAAGTGTCTCAAAGGGCTATACAAGCCACAACGACATCCTCGGTACAGAGCCCACATACGGGCAAGGAAAACTCACCCCAGTGGGACGTCAATGTGAATGACTATGAGAAACCTTGGAGAGGACCGCATATGTGGGTAACCCCCCCCCCCCCCCCCCCCCCCCTCTAGGGGAGACCGAAAGCAATGGATGTCAAGTGGGTATGACATAATATTGTGAAAGTCCAACACATCAGCGAAAGTCCAGTCCATAGTGGGGCCAGCAGGAACCATCCCGAGCGGAGACGGGTCAGCAGCGTAGAGATGTCCCCATCCGATGGACAGGCTAGCGGTCCACCCCGGGTTGGGAGCAGAGTAGAAAAGAAAAGAAAAGAAAAGAAGCGGCAGATCAACTGGTCTAAAAAGGGAGTCTATTTAAAGGCTAGAGTATACAAATGAGTTTTAAGATGAGACTTAAATGCTTCTACTGAGGTAGCATCTCTAACTTTTACCGGGAGGGCATTCCATAGTATTGGAGCCCGAATAGAAAACGCTCTATAGCCCGCAGACTTTTTTTGGGCTCTGGGAATCACTAATAAGCCGGAGTTCTTTGAACGCAGATTTCTTGCCGGGACCTATGGTACAATACAATCGGCAAGATAGGCAGGAGCTTGACCGTGTAGTATTTTATACGTAAGTAGTAAAACCTTAAAGTCGCATCTTAGGTGCACAGGAAGCCAGTGTAAGTGAGCCAGTATAGGCGTAATATGATCAAACTTTCTTGTTTTTGTCAAAAGTCTAGCAGACGCATTTTGTACCATCTGTAATCTTTTAATGCTAGACATAGAGAGGCCCGAAAATAAAACGTTACAGTAATCGAGACGAGATGTAACGAACGCATGGATAATGATCTCAGCATCGCTTGTGGACAAAATGGAACGAATTTTAGCGATATTACGGAGATGAAAGAAGGCCGTTTTAGTAACACTCTTAATGTGTGACTCAAACGAGAGAGTTGGGTCGAAGATAATACCCAGATTCTTTACCGAGTCGCCTTGTTTAATTGTTTGGTTGTCAAATGTTAAGGTGGTATTATTAAATAGGTGTCGGTGTTGAGCAGGACCGATAATCAGCAATTCCGTTTTCTTAGCGTTGAGTTGCAAAAAGTTAGCGGACATCCATTGTTTAATTTCATTAAGACACGCCTCCAGCTGACTACAATCCGGCGTGTTGGTCAGCTTTAGGGGCATGTAGAGTTGAGTGTCATCAGCATAACAGTGAAACCTAACACCGTATTTGCGTATGATGTCACCTAGCGGCAGCATGTAAATACTAAAGAGTGCAGGGCCAAGAACCGAACCCTGGGGAACTCTGCACGTTACCTTAACATAGTCCGAGGTCACATTGTTATGGGAGACACACTGCATCCTGTCAGTAAGATAAGAGTTAAACCAAGACAAGGCTAAGTCTGTCATCTCAATACGCGTTTTGATACGCTGTAATAAAATATTATGATCAACAGTATCGAAAGCGGCGCTAAGATCAAGAAGCAGCAACATAGATGAAGCATCAGAATCCATCGTTAGCAATAGATCATTAGTCATTTTTGCGAGGGCTGTCTCCGTAGAGTGATTTGCCCTGAAACCGGATTGAAAAGGTTCACAGAGATTGTTAGACGCTAAGTGTTCATTTAGCTGCTGTGCGACAATTTTTTCGAGGATTTTCGAGATAAACGGAAGGTGGGACACCGGCCGGTAGTTTACCAAGAGATCAGGATCGAGGTTAGGTCTTTTGAGTAGAGGATGAATAACCGCTTTTTTGAATGCTAGGGGAACAGTGCCAGAGGAAAGTGATAAGTTTATAATATTTAACACTGATGGACCTAATAATACAAAAAGCTCCTTGATAAGTTTCCCAGGAATTGGGTCAAGTAAACATGTTGTTTGTTTTGTCCCATTTACACATTTTGACAATTCCTCCAATGTTATTTCATCAAAGAGAGAGAAACTATTTTGGAGGGCGGTATCCGTCGTATATACAGTCGTATTTGTGTTAATAGAACCCAGTTGTAGCTGAGATGCATTGTCTTTAATCTCTTTTCTAATAATTTCAATTTTCTTATTAAAGAAATTCATAAAGTCGTCTGCTGAGTGGGTGGAGCTACTGGGAGGAGTCCCTTGTTGGGTTAGCGATGCTACTGTACTAAACAAAAATGTAGGATCATTTTTGTTGAGGTGGATGAGATTTGAGTAATATTTAGCTTTAGCTGAGGTAAGCATGCGTTTATAAGTTATTAAACTATCACTCCATGCTTGATGGAAAACCTCAAGTTTAGTCGCACGCCATTTGCGTTCCAGCTTTCTACATGATAATTTCTGGGCTTTAGTTTCTTCTGTAAACCATGGGGTACGCCTTTTAGGGGCCCTTTTTAGCTTTAGCAGTGCTACACTATCAATGGTGTCGCGCAGGGCGTCGTTAAAGTTGTTAGTGAGGTTATCAATAGAGCCTACATAATTTGGGAATGGTGCCATTACCGAAGGCAGTAGGTCAGTAAGAGTCGTCGTTGTGGCAGCATTAATGTTGCGGCTGCTATAGTAGTTATTATTATTATTATTAGTTTGTTGACAATGAGTCAGAACTTCGAATTTTATAAGGAAATGATCGGACATTACTTTAGTGTACGGGAGTATCGTAACTTTAGAGGTGGTGACACCCCTGACAAGCACTAGATCTATCGTATTACCGTTGCGATGCGTGGGTTCATTTATTATTTGTGTAAGACCACAGCTATCAATTATAGTGTGGAGCGCCACGCATGGAGGGTCCGATGGGGTATTCATATGGATATTAAAGTCCCCCATTATGATTATATTGTCAGCGTGCGTCACTAGATCAGCAACAAACTCTGAGAATTCACTGATGAAGTCCGAATAGGGCCCAGGGGGGCGGTAGATAACAGCCAGGTGCAGAGGCAGCGGTGTGACAAACCTCAAAGTGAGCACCTCAAACGAGTTATATTTATTATTTAGGTTAGGTGTAAACTTATAGTTTTCATTGTATATTAGTGCGACACCCACTCCCCTTTTAAGAGGTCGGGCAACATGTGTATTGGTATAGTTAGGAGGAGATGCCTCATTTAGCGCCAAAAAATCGTCTGGTTTGAGCCAGGTCTCTGCGAGACCAACGACGTCAAGTTTGTTGTCTCTAATGACTTCATTAACTAATAACGTTTTGGAAGATAATGATCTTATGTTTAAAAAGCCCATATTATAGGTAGTGGGCTGTTTTGAAGATTGTTTGTTGAAATTATCCGAAGTAGCAATATTAATAATGTTGCGTTTATTATGCGTAGTGCACTTTAAATAATTTCGACCATATCTAGGAATTGATACGACGGGAATTGTCCGATTGTTTGCTAGATGTTGCGATAAACTGAACGCATCATAGTTAGCCACCTCAGTAGATTGCATGTCTGCCTCTGACACGGTCACAAAAGAAAAAACATTGTGTGAGTTGTGTTTTATTCTAAGAGAATTGCTATGTGTGCAGGGATTATCCAGCTTGGCGCCGGCTAGTTCTAGTTTAAATGGCTTCTTACCCGAAGACTCCACGCTTCTTTGGTTAGCTTTTCCCTTTGTTGTTAGCCCCGCTCGGCACCCCCGCTTCTGCTTCCGCTCGCACCGCTTACGTCGTCTCCATTGGCGGTCACCGCTAGCACTTGACTCCGCTGCTACAAAGGCCGCTCGATGTAGCCCGCGAAGTATTCCCATGCTAGCGAGGAGGTCCACCGTACATGCATCTTTCAGTCTATAACGACCCGATCTATCCACATCCAGAATTGTCTGTCGGTCGTATGTGATCACAGAGTGTTCACGCTTTGAGCCAGCCATGAAATTGACAGAAATGACGGGTGTTTTTTGCCAAATCGCTCTACACTCCCAAGAGCGTTAGCAAGCCGCTGCATAGCAATGCGCCGCCATCTTGTCTCTTATAAATGTTGGTACAATGTTGGATGCCTATGGTAAACAATGCCAAAGCGTCAAACCATAAGTTTCATACATTTGTTCATTCTTGCACACTGTACGTGATTCCTGTGAACAATGTGTTTTACTATATTTTCTTAACAGTGGTCACAGTGTGGTGGACGTACTTATTTGGACAATTAGAATAAACTATCGGCAAGAAGGGGAGGCACACATTTTCAAAAGATACATTCTGACACTTTGGAGAGGGCAGTGCGTCGGGTTTCTATTGTAATTTAAAGGGAACACCTACACAGACAGCTTGCAGACATACGCATAAAGTAGGTGACTGTGGAGCAAAATGTACACAAGATTTGCACCAAAGCATATCCAATACAAATGATTTAGACCACAAGAAAGTGTGTTAAATATAGATTTAACACTTTAAATAACCTTTATAAAATGTGTGTTTACTTGCTAAAACAACATTTTCAGTTCCATAATAACAATAACATTGTGTACAATATAACAACACTATTAATAACATTAATAATAACATTATCAAAGTATCAGATCAGGACTCTGATCACATCAAATGCCAAAGAAATTGGATCAGTATTGGATGCCAAAAATGCCAATCGGTCGACTCGAAACATGACATCATCTTCAGTTAGTATTTTGTATCTAATTATTCTAAATTAGCCCCATTTCACTCATTTTATTCCATACCTAAACATGAAATGTTTGCCACCAATAGCCATGTATGCAGCAGTGCAGGTTGATATACAGTACATCTAAAATAAGCCACTTTAGTTTGCTTATATCCCTATTTAATAGACCGCTTCTTTCATGATTGGTCAAATTTTGGAGACCTCTAGACTGACTGTCCTTGTAATTTTATAAGCAGGCTTGGCCTGCAACAAAAGACTGTACAAAAGCAGAAATATGTGTAAGAACTCTGTGTTAAAAGCAGGCTGCTTTGTGTTCATACTGATGACTTTACCATACAGTATGGGTCCTCTTTCTAAGTTTATGATTGTTGGCCTGACTTAATACAAACATTTGACACTGTAAGATTATATTGTGTACAAGAAAGAAAATGTGGAAAAACTGTTTTAGGCTAGGCTGAAGGAATGTGTGTGGGTGGGTGTGTGTGTGTGCGTGTGTGTGTGTGTGTGTGTGTGTGTGTGTGTGTGTATGTGTGTGTATGTGTGTGTCTGTGTGTGTGTGTGTGTGTGTGTGTGTGTGTGTGTGTGTGTGTGTGTGTGTGTGTGTGTGTGTGTGTGTGTGTGTGTGTGCGTGCGTGCGTGCGTGCGTGCGTGCGTGCGTGCGTGCGTGCGTGTGTACATACAAAGAAGCAGTCCTAATATTTACAAGTACAAAAGGGCAATGTCAGACCAGGATACACATGGATTACAACTGTCACCTGAAAAAGCTATTATCTCACATTTTTAAATCTGCTGTTCATACAAAGGTTTTTCAGCGACATTTGTGTAAAAAGGCTATTGATTTGCTTTAATATTCTGTGTAACTTGTCAGGTTAGATTTGGATACAATTCCGCACACAACACCATAAAAGCCTTGCACACAAATTAGGCATTGCCATTTGTGCGTGTTTATGCATTAATTTGGCTAAAAGTGTTTCCTGACAAAAGAGAGCTGAATCGATCTGTAGCATCAATACAGTGTGTGGAATTCATAGTTTAACAAAAGCAAAGTTTAGAAAGTGATCTATTTGCAAGGAAAATAAAACTGAAAATGTCTTGTTTGTACAAAGCATCAGATGTTTTTGTTTAAGATGTTTTCAAAACGATTTACATCAAGAATTCCTTCTGAGGCCAGTACTTCCAATGATTAGACACTTTTTTTGAGGCCAATTTAAAGCATTAGAGTGACACCATATGATAAAAACAATATTGAAACCCCTGTCTAGACACTCTTAATCATGGCCAAGGTCCTAGTTCTGTCCTTCCCATTATTCCCTTAGTGGCAAACATCTATATCCGTGTGTGCGTATGTATGTATGTGTACTTGTGTGTGCGTTTGTCTGCACGTGTGTTTGTGTGTTGCGTGTCATCAATTACTGCCCTTATCTGACGGTTTTGGGTTAAACAATGTCATTATTAAAGCCGTCCCAGAGAAGCTCTGCGCCTTCCTACAGTGTCACCATTATAAACAATAAATCAACTGCCTGAGGTGTGTGTCTATGTATATCACATACTGTATGGTACATCTGTGCACGTGTACATCTGGCCCCAAAAGCTATGTCCTAAGACACACATGAATGCAACATTACAGTGGAGCCTGTGCATGTGTCAAATGTTACCATCTTCGACAGAGGACACAACTAAAGGCTTCATCATGTTACAGCATGAAGGGATCGCGCCTCCACTTCCAAACTCTACAGTAAAGCTTGACGTGTACCTTCAAAATAATCTGACCTCGCATCAACAGCAAAACTGTCCGCAATGCTGTAATTTTTTTAGATTGTTTTGTTTATCCCTCATTCCTGCAAAAGGGACATTTTTAAAATGATAATTGTACAACAAAATTGTTTCGAATTGATTAATTCCAGCTGCAGCAACAATCTTGGTTACAATTGTTCACTACTACGACATAGAAATATAAATAAATAGCTAGTCATTGAGAGTTGTGGTTGCTCATACTAAGGAATACACTGCGCCTTAGCGTTGAAAAAATTATCGATTCTTCGATCACGATTGGGACGCAGACCATTCGGAATATCGATTATTTATTATTGTAGTATGTTAAAGAAATACAGCTGGTTTTAAAATGTAGAGAAGAATAAGTGCTTTGTACACCTTTATACACCGTGTTAAAGTAGAGAGAAAACAGCTAAAAACAGAAAATTAGCAAATAAATTAATAAGTGAGAATACTATTTACACAATGACAACACTGTAATGTGCAGACCCTAGATTTAAAAGGGTAGATACAAACCACCTCTTCCAGTACGTGCTGTGGCAAACGGCGGCTGAAGGGCAAAATGCTGGGCATTCCGTGATTTTAGAAGGCTTAAAAACCAGAAAAACAAGGATGCCTGCTCGCCACGTCACTGTCACCACAAAATCCGTACCAGTACACAATCGTATGACAATTCCTTCACTTGCAATTTTTACCACAGAACTACGTCACGTGCTGTGTTAGTTGAATGTCTTACTCATTGTTTTTGTACAAAAAGCAAATTATGCATAATAAAAAAATTAAACAATAATATGAAAATGAACAAGGTGTACATAAAAAGATATCTCAACTGAGTTCCGAGTTTATGTATATTAAAAGGAACCTTTGATGACTTCAATATATATTTAAAACAATTAAAAAGATAATATGTAACCGTTTTGAGTCCGTCTGCAAATAGTTCGATTCTGGAGGGGTTCACAGATTGCACCACGCCTAATCCTCTCCAAAATTATTATAAATTATCTTTTGAAAATGTACACTTTTTAAATATATATCTTCAAGTCGTCACTGCTATTTTCTTTACAGACACGGTCAAAAGAAAACTTCATAAACATATGTAGAGTCGCCCGGTCACATTATTAGGTACACCTGCACAGTCTCTGAAGGTTCAGACCCTGCAGAAAAATGGCTGTTTTAGCAGCATTATTGTTGCTGCATGTTGCACGTAGGTGTTATTAAGCACATACCACAATTATACTTTATTGTGTTTCCTTAAAGCCTGAAGCAGAGGAGGAGGAACTCCCACTCTCTGGTGGCGAGCTCAACTTAACTTAACTTAACTTAACTTAATGTTCAAATAAGTACGTCCAGCGTGATGACATCACAATGTAGCCAGACTGCAAAACCCCATATACAGATGCATCCAAAACTGTATGCAAGCTCATGCCAAAAAGCATGAACCTTATGAATTGAGGCTTTGGCATTGGTTAACATGAGTATCCAACATTGTAACAGTATATCCATTCATCCATCCATTTTCTACCGCTTGTCCCTTATGGAGTTGCGGGGGGTGCTAGAGCCTATCCCAGCTGCACATGGGCGGAAGGCGGGGTACACCCTGGACAAGTCGCCACCTCATCGCAGGGCCAACACAGATAGACAGACAACATTCACACTCACATTCACACACTTCGGCTAATTTAGTGTTGCCAATCAACCTATCCCCAGGTGCATGTCTTTGGAGGTGGGAGAAAGCCGGAGTACCCGGAGGGAACACACGCAGTGACAGGGAGAACATGCAAACTCCATACAGAAAGATCCCGAGGGTAGCAGTATACAGTATATAAGTCAAAAAAGACTAAATGCATCATAGGTTTTCTTTAAATTTTTATTTTTCAAACAAGGTGCTTCACTTAAATCCATATCTGCAGGCCAACACAAAAAGTAGACTTTGGATGTGTTGTGAATTGATGTAAATGATGTGAATAAAGATTACTTTGTCATTTGTTTTGTTTGTGTGTCTGCTGACCGTTTGAAAATACTATTTTCAATATATAATGTTTGTTTTGTATGCAATTGTCTATATTGTTATTCAAATTATTAAAAAAAATAAAACCTTGGTAGCAGTGACAGTGTGCACACACATCCATCCATCCATTTTTCTACCGGTTGTCCCTTTCGGGATCGCGGGGGGTGCTCGAGCCTATCCCAGCTGCATTCGGGCGTAAGGCGGGGTACACCGTGGACAAGTTGCCACCTCATCGCGGGGCCAACACAGATAGACAGACAACATTCACACTCACATTCACACATAACTGCCAAAAAATAAGTTCACAGGAAGTGACATACTTCTTGTGCATGCGTGGACTGAATGTTTTCTTCCGGTACTGATCGTGCAGTGACAGGCATGTTGCTTAGCAGGCTGCTACAGTGCTCACATATTTATCAGTCTTCTACATATACTGTACTGTATATCTATGCTGTGCGGGATCACATCCGAAAACCAGAAATGGTGCAAAGCGTTACCGCATAATAGTTAAAGATCCATAAATAATCGATTTATAATTAAATCGTAGACACTAAACTGTAATCCAATCATGAAGTGCCCAAATATTCCCACCCCTACTGCTACTAAAATTTTGGCAGAGAATTGCAAGTCACAGGTTCAGCCCCCGCTGAAGAGCTTTAACAGGATCAAGATGCTGTCAGAAGGTCAGATGTTGTGACCACACTGGAGCATAATGAAGTCTTGAGTCTGAATGAAATTTTGTGAAAAGGGTAAGTAATTAAATTTAAAGTAAAACCTTCAAACTAGTTTAAATAGTAGAATCCATTTGCATGGTGCCATGGCTTATAATAAGGGTATTTGAACAGAGCTTATACAAAAACTACACAGAACTAGGGCTGCAACTAACAATTAATTTGATAATCGTTTAATCTGTCGATTATTACTTCGATTAATAATCGGATAAAAGAGACAAACTACATTTCTATCCTTTCCAGTATTTTATTGGAAAAAAAAACAGCATACTGGCACCATACTTATTTTGATTATTGTTTCTCAGCTGTTTGTACATGTTGCAGTTTATAAATAAAGGTTTATTAAAAAAAGAAAAAAGAAAAAGAAAAGAAAAATTGCCTCTGCGCATGCGCATAGCATATATCCAACGAATCGATGACTAAATTAATCGCCAACTATTTTTATAATCGATTTTAATCGATTTAATCGATTAGTTGTTGCAGCCCTACACAGAACATTAAACAACTCAACATACTGTACATGTCTGACTGGGCCACCTGTGCTATGGACAAAACAAGATGATTTCAGGTTGCCACACCAAGACAAAGTCAGTGTTTTCACATTCACATACTACACAAACAGTACAGTTCTTTTAGGAGGTGGGAATCTTTGGGCACCTCACGATTCGATTACTAATAGCATTCAGGAGCTACGATTTGATTTAAAATCCATTATTGATGTACCTTTAATTTATATATATTGATGCAGTTTTACATTTTTTTGTTTCACTAAATAAGCATTAATCACTTGCAACTTTTAAAAAAGGGTACATTTGTAATAAAAAAAACAGTTGAATAAATTCCCATTGCATTTATTAAATAATGGAAATGTGTGCAAAACTGGAAACATAAGTGCCCTAAAGTAAAGGAGCAGGTCGGATCTCTCTGTGAAGTGGCTCGCTACGATCAGCCAAATTTTAGAACTGTCTGCAATACTTTATTTACAATAAATAATATTTAATTATTGACGTTTACTAATTAATTTTACATTCCCCTATGTTGGAATTGCGATGCATCTAAAAATCGATTATTTCCCTGCTTTAGTTATTTTTATAGCAAATAATTAAAACACATTGGGCTATCTCTGTTCCTGGTTACTGTGTGTGTGTTCAGACTAGGGATGTCCCGATCCGATATTTGGATCGGATCGGCCGCCGATATTTGCCAAAAAAATGCGTATCGGCAAGGCATGGGAAAATGCCGATCCAGATCCAGTTTTTAAAAAAATTCCGGTCCGTGTTTTCCAACGCACCGATTTAAATAATACATTCCACTTTTCTGCTGCTCCCTAATTTTCGTTCTGCATTTTCCAGCACACCTTCAACACAGTCGAGTATACGTTCTCATGCAGTTGCTTTTAGCTGCTGGCATTACACGACAGGCTCTTACCACTCCTTCTTGTGTCTGCTTCTCAGACAGCAAGCGCACCTTCTTACACACGTCACATACTGTTACGTCATACGTCACATACTTTTACGTCATACATCACATACGTATACGCACTCTCCCAGCAGAGAGGTAGCAGCATGGCTAACGTTAGCTGTGATGCTAGCGTAGCCGTGTGAGCGGTAATAATGAAGGAAGAATTAATTAATTCCCAAGAAAAACAGCAGGGGGTCCATCGTCTGGCGGTGGTTTGGCTTCAGGTGGGAATATGTCGAACAGACAACCGTAATTTGTCAAGTGTGGGGCAAAAGCGTTGCTATAAAAAGTAGCATTACTGCTAATATGTAGCATTATTTGAAAAGTCCCCTGCTAGAAAATGAAGAGTGTTTGAAACTACGCACGTCAACATCTCCATTGTGTATTATTCAAACTCACCTAATTCAGCTGGCTAGTTGTTATCAAGAGTACTAAAACCCTTTTCAACATGAATCTGACAACTGTAGGCTAAATAACTTTAAACTTTAATACATGCTCGGATAAGGCCAGTATCGGCCTGTATCGGTTATCGGATCGGAAGTGCAAAAACAACATCGGTATCGGATCGGAAGTGCAAAAACCTGTACGGGACATCCCTAGTTCAGATTTTGGTGCACATTAAAACATTCACCTATTTCAAGTTTTGTTAGTGTTCACAATGTAGAGTACATGTATTGACTTTCCCTGTTGCATTCTCTCTCTCCCTAAGTTCAGTATCTGAAGACATAGGCAATGAAGGCATGCCACAAATCTCTCTTTCCAGCTTTCTCAATGAGCTTCACTTTTTTATGTTTTATACCTCTCTCTATTCTTGCATATAAACGAGTCATCCAGAAGGTCAGTTGCCTCCCTTTACCCCTCTTCCCTCCATCTTCCATCTTGGCAGGTTTTCCAGATCATCTTTTCTAATCGCATGCTCTGACTAACTTCCTAATTCTTATGTCTTTTGCCTATAAGATACATTAAGAAAATAGAGCTCAAGAAAACCACAAGAAAAATATTTAAAACTTTTCTTTGCTGTTGCTTTAAAATAAAATACTGATAAAAGCAACTGATAAGTCTTTAAGTGCACTTGAATTTGTTATTTTATAAATCTAAGAAGCTTTAAGTTGACTTATACAGAGGATTTTAAAAAGGAGCCCCCCTCCACATGGGCACTAACCAAATTTTGTGTCGATAATGTCTCCTTAAATAGTTGAGATGTATCTTGTTCAGCCAAACAAAGTAACAATGTTCTCCTTTGCCCTGAGGAAAGCTGAAACTACAGCCGAAAACGTCAGCAGGTAAGAAAACAATTTACGCAAAAAAGATTTGTCTGAACACAGGAATTCTTTAACTAGCAAACCAACTTACTGCATATGGTAAATATAGTTATTTTTAATAAAGCTACATTTAATTGAATCCATTACAATTGCATCTCCCTGAGATCATTTTGCTCAGGAGCAACCACAAGTTGTGGTGATTGTTCTGACACCCTCTGCTGGACTGATGACTTCACTACCACATGGAGTGCAAACTTCGAGGCATCCCTATCATCTGCACAATGACATTAAAACACAATGATGCTGCGTTCTACACCAACGTCCCGCAGTAAACATCAACTCGACAAAAACATTCATGATTTACACCCAAATGAAGCCTATTGGTCTCATAATCCACAGTACTGTAAACACTCTTGCACAAAAGAGAGCGAGTCAAGACGGTTGTACAACAGCCAGGATTCTCCCAGCTAAGGAGAATGAGAAATATACTATGCGGCTGCTGACGACATGGGCCAGTCACAAAAGAACTATTGTATGCCCACAGCTAAACAATACAGCTTAGCTGAGCAATGAGAGGAAAAAAAGCACAGTGATCAATAGAGAATTGCAATTATCCCACATTGGCAGGAGCAGTGCCAGATTAGACACAGGATGTCGATTCCATTTCCTGCACTATCGGGCCTGAAAACTTGCAGGACTGGTTGTGTAATTGGAGCAACACATATAGCACGTTAAGACGTCGCGGTGTGATGGTGACAAGGTATACTGTTAAACCAATCAACGTGGTGAGGCGGAAAATGTGAGGCAATCCGTGCAGTTCGGTTTTCTTTTATATGGCGGCATGACCGCATATAATGACCATGTGACTGAATTTAATCCTACCAAAGTATTGCATTGCTTCTCCAGATGTGCCTCAATAATCATAAAAAAAAACAGTACTAGTTTTGAACACAGCGGTTCTTCTCGCTGATGTGATTGCAGAGCTGGAGCTGTCTTACAATTATCTTTTTACTCAGTTAAAAAATAAAAATAAAACGCCATTTAAAAGCACCCCTTACCTTTAAGCACATCTTGGCCTTGCAGTACATTCCTCGGAATGAAGACAGAGTAGAAGCTTTGGGAGAAGCCAGGTCGACAGGGACCTTTGGAAAGACGCTCACCATTATTCCCCTGGAAAGACGAGTATGCAGTGTAAGATACTGATATTTTTGAATGTGTTTATTTATGGGGGTTTTTTCTGGTCCAGAGATTTCTGGTCTCAGAAAATTACATAGTCTCTAATCAGGTTTGACCAATAAATATGCAGGTGAGCGAATGATATAGAGCAGGGGTGTCAAACGTATGGCCCGAGGGCCGGATCAGGCTCGCGAACAGGTTTTATCCGGCCCGCGGGATGAATTTGCTAAGTATAAAAATTAACCTGAAATTTTTGAATGAAAGAAACAGCTGTTCTAAATGTGTCCATTGGATGTCGCAATAGCAATTATTTGTATATTTGTAGATGATGCTACTTATGTACAAAATAAACCACATGTTAGTACATCAGTCAAGGAAAATGATCAAACTACATAATGTAATTTGATTTTGATATAATTTTTTTATCTTGATAGATTGAAAATTAACACCAATGACTGATGAACATCATCACATACTTTATTCAGAAAATATAAATAACATAAAGTATATATACTATTAACCGCAACAGGTAATTGTACAAAAATAAAATAAACAACAACATTATGATTTGAACAATTTCAGAATGTGCTTGTTTTATTTTTAAACAAAGAAAACAATCTGAAGTTGTCTTTATTTTTAAGTTATCGTGCTGTGATTTTAGCAGTCTGGCCCACTCCGGAGTAGATTGTTCTCCATTTGGCCCCCGATCTAAAATTAGTTTGACACCCCTGATATAGAGGCTTGCACACATGTTCAAACTCCATCCATCCATCCATTTTTCTACCGCTTATTCCCTTCGGGGTCACGGGGGGCGCTGGAGCCTATCTCAGCTACAATCGGGCGGAAGGCGGGGTACACCCTGGACAAGTCGCCACCTCATCGCAGGGCCAACACAGATAGACAGACAACATTCACACTCACATCCACACACTAGGGCCAATTTAGTGTTGCCAATCAACCTATCCCCAGGTGCATGTCTATGTTCAAACTCAAATATAAAAATTTAAAAAAACTGCACTTTTGTATAAACACTTTAAACACTGAATGCAGCCTGCATGCATAACAATAATATATAGTGGCTCAGAGAACTAGGGGGTCACTAATGTGTGTGTGTGTGTGTGTGTGTGTGTGTGTGTGTGTGTGTGTGTGTGTGTGTGTGTGTGTGTGTGTGTGTGTGTGTGTGTGTGTGTGTGTGTGTGTGTGTGTGTGTGTGTGTTCTTGTATTTGTACTCTTCTTGGGACATCAACTAGGAAAAGTACCTTCCATATGAGGACCGGTGAACAAGTTAGGACCAAAATCATGGTCCTGATACGGAAAACCATTGAATCTAATAGAGAGCCAAATAAAAGAGTCTGTGAACATCGCTCCAAAGTCAGGATTTTTTGTTGATTTAATGTGCATACAAAAGTAAACATTGACAGGTGCAAAGGCAGCAATATATGATTAAACAAGACGGCAGGTGAACAGCTGACTTTTGTCATAATTTTGCCCAGTAAAATTCTGATTATTATTATTATAATATTGCCAAAATGTTAAAGTTTTCTTATAAAATTGTGACTTTTGTCAAATAAAATTAAGACTCGTTTCATAAAATTGCCAAAATTTTAAGCTTTTCTTGTAAAATTCCAACTTCTATCATAATATTGCACAAATGTTCAGTTTTTCTCGTAAAACGTTGGCTTGTGTTGAGTAAAGACAACTTTTATTATAATACTGCCAAAATGTGCAGTTTTTCTTGTGAAATGGTGACCTTTTCACAATGTTTTTTTTTAATATTTGCATAGTATGTATATATTAATGAATGTAGTAAATACAAATCTATATATATCTAGAAAAGGGGGTCATAAAGAGGAAGGCATTTATCGGAGGTCTCATGAAGGCAACAAATACAAGAATGTGTGTGTGTGCGTACGTAAATGACAATACACACTTAATTACATACAGCACTTAATTCTCAGCGTTTGCAAATTAAACCACCTAACCCAAGTCTTTCGGGCCTCTGAAGTCCGCAGTCACATTTCGGCGTCAAGGCTGGCTAAATAAAGAGAGTAGAAATGTAGGAGCCGTAGGTCCTTTTTTTTTTTAAGTTTGCATACATAGGCTGACATACCGGCAGCCTTGGAAATAAAACATGAGAAATATGTTAACTTGCTGCGCTGTTTAGACAACATTTCACCAACACGACTGTGTAAAATACTAATAAAGTGTGTTACTGCAGGTCCACAGAAAGTCTGAATGGACTAAAAATGTGTTTAATGAACTAAAATGAGAGGTAATTGTTGTATTGTTGCAGACCGGTGATGAGAAGCCCATCGTTCCGTTCACATATTGTCCCTAAAATCCGTCATTAGCCCTGATTGGATTTGTGTGAGAATTGAGGAATCTGTGGTGTCAAATGCACTGGCGGGGACCGGACCGACCGAGCGACAACGCGAAGGCGAGACTTTATCCATATGAACCCGCTTCTGACAACATGAGACGGCGCCATGCCGCACGCAATCCTCCCTGCTCCTCCACAAACTAAACGCCAGGCTAAAGAATGACCACAAATCTCACCCGCAGCGTGTCAAGAAGAAGGGCTGCTGTCAGGACCAGAGCCAGGTCGGTCCTCATCGCGGCGGCGGGCTTATAGGAGAGACAGCCACAGCAGCCTGGGCGAGAGACCGCAAAGACAAAAGAAGAGAGCTCGAAAATCTTTTTCCCGCTTAAAAAAAAAAAAAAAAGAGATGTGAAATCTTCTCCTTTCCTCTGCTGGGTCAGACTCTTCCGTCTTTGGCGCTCAGCTGCTCCTAAGTTTACGCGACTCTGTGATGTGCAGGTGAGCGCTCCACTCCTCACCAAGGCGCAGTCACCGCCAGCCTACTAGCCTAACTCACAGCCCCCACTCCCACCCACACACACACACACACACACACACACACACACACACACACACACACACTCCCACCCAAACACACACACACAGACTTCACCCCTCTTTATGCACTCATACACTGAGTGGAACGCAACGCTGCCCTTGCATCGCTTTTTTTTTTTTTCCATCCATCTCCACATCTTCCATCAAAACTTTTGCAGAGTTTTGGTTCGCAACTGAATAAAGCCCCGAATATGCGTCACATTAAGGCAAATATAGCATAGCAGTGATCCTACAATTGATTTTAGCAATGGGTAGGTGAGTTAAAATCAATCAATCAATCAATCAATGTTTATTTATATAGCCCTAAATCACAAGTGTCTCAAAGGGCTGTACAAGCCACAACGACATCCTCGGTACAGAGCCCACATAAAATGGTGGAAAACCACCAAATCAGATGCACTGAAGTGATAACTTGTAAGAATATTTGCAAAATGCCACTGTATTCTCACCCAATATATCAGCATACAAGTGGTACCATTCTACGGAGCCCTTAAAGGGACATGGATGTCTCGCCATACTTTTTGGCGAGATCTCGCCAAAGGTTGGTAGTAACGCGCTAAATTTACTCCGTTACATCTACTTGAGTAACTTTTGGGATAAATTGTACTTCTAAGAGTAGTTTTAATGCAACATACTTTTATTTTTACTTGAGTATATTTATAGAGAAGAAACGCTACTTTTACTCCGCTACTTTTATCTACATTCAGCTCGCTACTCGCTACTAATTTGTATCGGTCTGTTAATGCACGCTTTGTTTGTTTTGGTCTGTCAGACAGACCTTCAAAGTGCCTGCGTTTCACCAAATACAGTCATCGTGACGTTTCACTTCGTTTCACCAATCAGATATTTGCAAAATGCCACTGTATTCTCACCCAATATATCAGCATACAAGTGGTACCATTCTACGGAGCCCTTAAAGGGACATGGATGTCTCGCCATACTTTTTGGCGAGATCTCGCCAAAGGTGGGTAGTAACGCGCTAAATTTACTCCGTTACATCTACTTGAGTAACTTTTGGGATGAATTGTACTTCTAAGAGTAGTTTTAATGCAACATACTTTTACTTTTACTTGAGTATATTTATAGAGAAGAAACGCTACTTTTACTCCGCTACTTTTATCTACATTCAGCTCGCTACTCGCTACTAATTTGTATCGGTCTGTTAATGCACGCTTTGTTTGTTTTGGTCTGTCAGACAGACCTTCAAAGTGCCTGCGTTTCACCAAATACAGTCATCGTGACGTTTCACTTCGTTTCACCAATCAGATATTTGCAAAATGCCACTGTATTCTCACCCAATATATCAGCATACAAGTGGTACCATTCTACGGAGCCCTTAAAGGGACATGGATGTCTCGCCATACTTTTTGGCGAGATCTCGCCAAAGGTGGGTAGTAACGCGCTAAATTTACACCGTTACATCTACTTGAGTAACTTTTGGGATAAATTGTACTTCTAAGAGTAGTTTTAATGCAACATACTTTTACTTTTACTTGAGTATATTTATAGAGAAGAAACGCTACTTTTACTCCGCTACTTTTATCTACATTCAGCTCACTACTCGCTACTAATTTGTATCGGTCTGTTAATGCACGCTTTGTTTGTTTTGGTCTGTCAGACAGACCTTCAAAGTGCCTGCGTTTCACCAAATACAGTCATCGTGACGTTTCACTTCGTTTCACCAATCAGATATTTGCAAAATGCCACTGTATTCTCACCCAATATATCAGCATACAAGTGGTACCATTCTACGGAGCCCTTAAAGGGACATGGATGTCTCGCCATACTTTTTGGCGAGATCTCGCCAAAGGTGGGTAGTAACGCGCTAAATTTACACCGTTACATCTACTTGAGTAACTTTTGGGATAAATTGTACTTCTAAGAGTAGTTTTAATGCAACATACTTTTACTTTTACTTGAGTATATTTATAGAGAAGAAACGCTACTTTTACTCCGCTACTTTTATCTACATTCAGCTCACTACTCGCTACTAATTTGTATCGGTCTGTTAATGCACGCTTTGTTTGTTTTGGTCTGTCAGACAGACCTTCAAAGTGCCTGCGTTTCACCAAATACAGTCATCGTGACGTTTCACTTCGTTTCACCAATCAGATATTTGCAAAATGCCACTGTATTCTCACCCAATATATCAGCATACAAGTGGTACCATTCTACGGAGCCCTTAAAGGGACATGGATGTCTCGCCATACTTTTTGGCGAGATCTCGACAGAGGTGGGTAGTAACGCGCTAAATTTACTCCGTTACATCTACTTGAGTAACTTTTGGGATAAATTGTACTTCTAAGAGTAGTTTTAATGCAACATACTTTTACTTTTACTTGAGTATATTTATAGAGAAGAAACGCTACTTTTACTCCGCTACTTTTATCTACATTCAGCTCGCTACTCGCTACTAATTTGTATCGGTCTGTTAATGCACGCTTTGTTTGTTTTGGTCTGTCAGACAGACCTTCAAAGTGCCTGCGTTTCACCAAATACAGTCATCGTGACGTTTCACATCGTTTCACCAATCAGATATTTGCAAAATGCCACTGTATTCTCACCCAATATATCAGCATACAAGTGGTACCATTCTACGGAGCCCTTAAAGGGACATGGATGTCTCGCCATACTTTTTGGCGAGATCTCGCCAGAGGTGGGTAGTAACGCACTACATTTACTCAGTTACATCTACTTGAGTAACTTTTGGGATAAATTGTACTTCTAAGAGTAGTTTTAATGCAACATACTTTTACTTTTACTTGAGTATATTTATAGAGAAGAAACGCTACTTTTACTCCGCTACTTTTATCTACATTCAGCTCACTACTCGCTACTAATTTGTATCGGTCTGTTAATGCACGCTTTGTTTGTTTTGGTCTGTCAGACAGACCTTCAAAGTGCCTGCGTTTCACCAAATACAGTCATCGTGACGTTTCACTTCGTTTCACCAATCAGATATTTGCAAAATGCCACTGTATTCTCACCCAATATATCAGCATACAAGTGGTACCATTCTACGGAGCCCTTAAAGGGACATGGATGTCTCGCCATACTTTTTGGCGAGATCTCGACAGAGGTGGGTAGTAACGCGCTAAATTTACACCGTTACATCTACTTGAGTAACTTTTGGGATAAATTGTACTTCTAAGAGTAGTTTTAATGCAACATACTTTTACTTTTACTTGAGTATATTTATAGAGAAGAAACGATACTTTTACTCCGCTACTTTTATCTACATTCAGCTCGCTACTCGCTACTAATTTGTATCGGTCTGTTAATGCACGCTTTGTTTGTTTTGGTCTGTCAGACAGACCTTCAAAGTGCCTGCGTTTCACCAAATACAGTCATCGTGACGTTTCACTTCGTTTCACCAATCAGATATTTGCAAAATGCCACTGTATTCTCACCCAATATATCAGCATACAAGTGGTACCATTCTACGGAGCCCTTAAAGGGACATGGATGTCTCGCCATACTTTTTGGCGAGATCTCGCCAAAGGTGGGTAGTAACGCGCAAAATTTACTCCGTTACATCTACTTGAGTAACTTTTGGGATAAATTGTACTTCTAAGAGTAGTTTTAATGCAACATACTTTTACTTTTACTTGAGTATATTTATAGAGAAGAAACACTACTTTTACTCCGCTCCATTTATCTACATTCAGCTCGCTACTCGCTACTAATTTTTATCGATCTGTTAATGCACGCTTTGTTTGTTTTGGTCTGTCAGACAGACCTTCAAAGTGCCTGCGTTTCACCAAATACAGTCATTGTGACGTTTCACTCCGCTCCACCAATCAAATGCAGTCACTGGTGACGTTTGACTCCGTTCCACCAATCAGATGTAGTCACTGGGGATGTTGGACCAATCAAACAGAGCCAGGCGGTCATATGACCTAACTTAAACAAGTTGAAAAACGTGTGTTACCATTTAGTGTTCAATTGTACGGAATATGTACTGTACTTTGCAATCTACTAATAAAAGTTTCAATCCATCAATCAAAAGTGTGAAGGAAAAAATACCTTTTTTTATTTCAACCGTACAAAGCCTAAAGACTGACAGCACAATTCCTGTCTTCACAATAAAAGTGCCGCTCCATCGCGCCTGCGCTAACAAAATAAGAGTCTCCGAAAGCCAGCGCAAACAAGCTAGCAAGCTACGGAGTTTGCTGCCAATGTATTTCTTGTAAAGTGTATAAAAACGAATATGGAAGCTGGACAAATACGATACCAAAAACCAACCACTTTCATGTGGTATTAGACAGAAAGGAGGAACTTATTTTCTTCTCCATTTGAAAACGTGGACGTTATCAGCACTGCTGTCTGATTCCAATCAATGCAAGTCATCAGAATCAGGTAATACACCAACTTATATTCTTGTCTTCATGAAAGAAAGGAATCTATATGTTAAACATGCATGTATATTCATTAAAACACCTTTAACATGTAAACAAAAACGGCAAAATAAATAAATATAAATTATATACTGTATATATCAATGTATGTATGTATATATATATATATATATATATATATATATATATATATATATATATATATATATATATATATATATATATATATATATATATATATATATATATATATATATATATATATATATATATATATATATATATATATATATATATATACACACACTACCGTTCAAAAGTTTGGGGTCACCCAAACAATTTTGTGGAATAGCCTTAATTTCTAAGAACAAGAATAGACTGTAGAGTTTTTTCTGGCCATTTTGAGCGTTTAATTGACCCCACAAATGTGATGCTCCAGAAACTCAATCTGCTCAAAGGAAGGTCAGTTTTGTAGCTTCTGTAACGAGCTAAACTGTTTTCAGATGTGTGTGTTGTGTATCAGAGAAGGGAAGGAGGCGACAACCAGGGCAGGACTGCGGTTTACAAGGTTTATTTGAAACCTTTGATGAATATGTGGCGTGTGTATGCTACTCAAAGGGAGTGAGTGTTGACTATGTGTAAAATTAATAATGTAAATGTTACCAAGGGTTGTTGTCTGTAAATGTTGGTTGTATCTTTCGTCGTTATCCAAGGGGCAAGGCGAAGAGGCAGTTCGTGGACAGGCAAGTGGTCGTGGGCAAGAGCAGGGCAGCGTGGTCTAGGTCCGAGCAGGGAGGTCGTGGATCGAGGCAGGCAGTTAGGAATCCGGATGGGTGTCGAGTGACAAGGCACGATCACGGAGGTCAGGAGAGTCATGGAAGGTTAGCGACGTTCTGGCAAAGGTTCCTTGGGTCCGCTGGTCTTTATGCCGCTCCCCCTCGTCAAGTCCAGGTGCTCTGATGACTGATTGTTTGCAGGCTTGTTGCTGTGTGGGTGTGTTGTGCTCAGCGCGAGCAGAGGTGTGTCTGAGTGTGCTGCCAGCAGAGGGGGTAACAGAAGTGCCTGCAGCTCCAGCTGCAGAGGAAAGGTGGGTTCGACTCCGCATCATGACAGTACCCCCCTTATGCGAAGCCTCCGACGAGCGCCGGGGAGCATCAGGATTGGCACGGTAGAAATCCTCTAGAAGTGAGGGATCGGCAAGGTAGGAGGCTGGCACCCAACCCTTCAGGTCCATAACCCTCCCAGTCGACCAAATAAACGAGCCCCCTACCTTGTCGACGGACCCTGAAGATCTCCTTAACCGACCAAACCTGATCTCCATTGGGTAAGAACCTAGAGAGTGGGGGGGCAGGGACAGGAGGGGACAGAGCGCTCTCCGCTACCGGTTTAATCTGGGAAACATGGACCACTGGATGCCGCTTGGCCGAGGGTGGGAGAGCCAATTTAACTGATACAGGATTTATGATAGACATGATGGAGAACGGACCAACATAACGTGGAGCCAATTTCTTAGAAGGTACCTGAAGGCTGAGGTCCTTAGTGAGAATCATTACTTGTCCTGGTTTATAGGACGGGGCTGGAATGCGATGACGGTTGGCGTTGCGACACATTTTCTCGGATGCTCTTTCCAAAGCTGCACGAGCGGCTCTCCACACCCTCTGACACCGTCTAATATGAGCTCTAGTAGACGGTACAGCGATCTCCAGTTCTTGTTGGGGAAACAAAGGCGGTTGATAACCTAATGAGCACTCAAATGGAGACATACCGGTAGCGGAGCTCTTCAAGGAGTTATAGGAAAACTCCACCCATGGCAGAAACTTGCTCCAGGATGTGGGTTGACGACCGGCGACACATCGGAGCATGGTCTCCAAGCTTTGATTCGCTCTCTCTGCCTGCCCGTTGCTTTGGGGATGATATCCCGATGTGAGGCTGACCGAGGCCCCGATTCCCTTGCAGAAAGCTCTCCATACTTGCGACGTAAACTGAGGGCCTCGGTCAGAAACGATATCAACCGGAATACCATGCTGCTTGACGACGTGAAGTGTGAGGAGGTCAGAAGTCTCTGAAGCAGTAGGTAACTTGTGCAGCGGAATGAAATGGGCTGCTTTGGAGAAACGATCAACAATTGTAAGGATAGTGGTGTTACCTCTGGAAGCTGGAAATCCCGTGACAAAATCCAGGGCGATGTGCGACCAAGGACGGGCAGGAATGGAGAGAGGGCGAAGAAGACCAGCAGGAGGCCTGTGTGACGTCTTACTGCGGGCACAAGTTGAACAAGCAGCGATAAACTCCCGAGTGTCCTTGGCCATGGATGGCCACCAAAAACGTATTCGCAGCAGTGATAGGGTTCGTTGAAAGCCAGGATGGCATGAGAACAGGCTTGAGTGCCCCCAATCCAGGACCCTGGGTCGTAGCTCCCGATGGACGAACAGTCTGTTGGGAGGTCCACCTCCCGGTCCTGGATTGGAATGCAGTGCAGACTTAACCAGGTCCTCACTTTCCAAGTTACCATCCCTATGGTGCAAGTGGGAGGAAGGATGGGTTCTGCCACTGCCGGACCGGTAGGTTCTTTCAGAAATAGCCGAGACAGTGCGTCAGCCTTAGTGTTCTTGGACCCAGGTCTGAAAGAAAGCACGTAATTGAAGCGAGAGATAAATTGCTGCCACCTTGCCTGGCGATTGTTGACCCTCTTGGCAGCTCGGATGTGTAGGAGGTTGCTGTGGTCGGTAAGGATCTGAAACTGGTGTCTAGCTCCTTCCAACCAGTGTCTCCATTCCACCAGGGCCTCATGGACCGCCAGTAATTCTCTATTCCCAGCATCATAATTCTGTTTGGCCGTGGTCAGGCACCTGGAGAAAAAAGCAACAGGGTGAACCCAATTGTCATTCTTTGACCGTTGAGAGAGAATAGCCCCAATCCCCGAGTCTGAGGCTTCAACCTCCACCAAAAAAGCAGTATCTAAGTCGGGATGGACTAGAATGGGGTCAGAAACAAAACGCTCCTTTAACTCCTCGAAGGCCTTCCTCGCCAAAAGAGTCCACACAAAAGGAACGTTTGTAGACGTGAGTGAATGGAGTGGTGCCGCAACTCTACTGAAGTCTTGAATGAATCGGCGGTAGAAGCCAGCGAAGCCGAGGAACCTCCGAAGTTCCGTCCTAGTAGTGGGTTGCGGCCACTTCACCACGGCCTCCACCTTCTTCGGGTCTGGCCTTATGTGACCCTTTTCGACCACGAATCCGAGGAACTCCGCCGAAGAGGAGTGGAAGCAGCACTTTTCAGCCTTAACAAATAGACAGTTTTCCAAAAGACATTGCAGGACAAGTCAAACATGTTTCTGGTGATCAGAGAGGTTACGGGAGAAAATTAGAATATCATCGAGGTATACTACCACGAATTGGTCCAGCATGTCCCGAAGAATGTCATTGACAAGAGTTTGAAAAACTGCAGGTGCGTTGGTGAGTCCAAAAGGCATCACCCGGTACTCATAATGCCCCATATGAGTGTTGAAAGCCGTCTTCCACTCGTCCCCCTCTTTGATCCGGACCAGGTGATAGGCGTTACGAAGATGCAGTTTGGTAAATATGGTAGCAGGTGCCAAAGGTTCAAAAGATGAGTTGAGTAGTGGAAGAGGGTACTTATTCTTAATTGTGATGTTGTTAAGGTGACGGTAGTCAATGCAGGGACGAAGGGATCCGTCCTTCTTGGCAACGAAAAAGAATCCCGCCGCCAGCGGAGACATGGATGGTGTAATGATGCCTGAGGCAAGGCCCTCTGTGATATAGTTCCTCAAAGCTTCTTTCTCTGGCAGAGACAAATTGTATAAGCGACTAGACGGCAAAGTAGCGTTAGGGAGTAACTCGATGGCACAATCATAAGGTCTATGAGGGGGTAGTCCCAGGGCACGTACCTTGCTGAAGACCTCGGCTAAGTCGGGTCCAGGAACTGGAGAAGCACGTGGAGGTACCACCGGTCCAGAACTGGCCCCGGGGCACATGTTGTCCAGCTTGGAATAAAGTCTGGTAAAAGCTCTCTCAAGATGATCCTCAAGGGCAGTAAACCGAACCTGGTGTTCGCTAACGACGGAGCTAAGGATAGCTAGGTCGGAAGATATGGCTATCTGGGCCTGGGGCTTGCTGCTGTCGCCTGGTTCCGACATGTTGGCCAGAACGTACTGTTGTGTATCAGAGAAGGGAAGGAGGCGACAACCAGGGCAGGACTGCGGTTTACAAGGTTTATATGAAACCTTTGATGAATACGTGGCGTGTGTATACTACTCAAAGGGAGTGAGTGTTGACTATGTGTAAAATTAATAATGTAAATGTTACCAAGGGTTGTTGTCTGTAAATGTTGGTTGTATCTTTCGTCGTTATCCAAGGGGCAAGGCGAAGAGGCAGTTCGTGGACAGGCAAGTGGTCGTGGGCAAGAGCAGGGCAGCGTGGTCTAGGTCCGAGCAGGGAGGTCGTGGATCGAGGAGGGCAGTTAGGAATCCGGATGGGTGTCGAGTGACAAGGCACGATCACGGAGGTCAGGAGAGTCATGGAAGGTTAGCGACGTTCTGGCAAAGGTTCCTTGGGTCCGCTGGTCTTTATGCCGCTCCCCCTCGTCAAGTCCAGGTGCTCTGATGACTGATTGTTTGCAGGCTTGTTGCTGTGTGGGCGTGTTGTGCTCAGCGCGAGCAGAGGTGTGTCTGAGTGTGCTGCCAGCAGAGGGGGTAACAGAAGTGCCTGCAGCTCCAGCTGCAGAGGAAACGTGGGTTCGACTCCGCATCATGACAGTGTGAACATGATTGCACAAGGGTTTTCTAATCATCAATTAGCCTTCTGAGCCAATGAGCAAACACATTGTACCATTAGAACACTGGAGTGATAGTTGCTGGAAATGGGCCTCTATACACCTATGTAGATATTGCACCAAAAACCAGACATTTGCAGCTAGAATAGTCATTTACCACATTAGCAATGTATAGAGTGTATTTCTTTAAAGTTAAGACGAGTTTAAAGTTCTCTTCATTGAAAAGTGCAGTGCTTTTCCTTTAAAAATAAGGACATTTCAATGTGACCCCAAACTTTTAAACGGTAGTGTATATATATATATATATATATATATATATATATATATATATATATATATATATATATATATATATATATATATATATATATGTGTGTATGTTACTCATCAGTTTCTCAGTACTTGAGTAGTTTTTTCACAACATACTTTTTACTTTTACTCAAGTAAATAGTTGGGTGACTACTTACTTTTACTTGAGTAATAAATCTCTAAAGTAACAGTACTCTTACTTGAGTACAATTTCTGGCTACTCTACCCACCTCTGGATCTCGCCATACTTTTTGGCAAGATCTCGCTATACTTTTTGGCGAGATCTTGCAATACTTTTTGCGAGATCTTGCATAGCGGGAGCCTACCCATCATCTGTGTTCTGTTGTGGGACCATAATACGATTTGATGTCTTTATATGTCAGGCCAATACTAAAAAAGAAATCAATAAACTTCTCCCACAGATGATGGGTAGGCTCCTCCATCTCTTTGTCTGTTTTACTTCCGGTTCACTGACATAGGAAAAAAACCTTCAGAGAGATCTCGCAATACATTTTGCGAGATCTCACAATACATCCAAGTCCCTTTAGGGCAGGGGTGTCCAAACTTTTTCCACTGAGGCCCGCACACGGAAAAATTAAAGCATGTGGGGGCCATTTTGATATTTTTCATTTTCAAACCATAACAAAATATATGGATTTTTTTATTTATTTTACCTTTAGGGGTCCCGGGGACCATAAAGGGTCTCAGTCATTAAAATGTTAAAAATAAGTCAGATTATTATTATTTTATTATTATTTAACGCTTACAGTAAATCTCTATATCAACTTCAAGTTGATATAAAGTAATACAAATGAAAAAAAATGTTTTATGGCTTTTCTGTCAAAAACAACTTAGTTTTTTTATAGTAAAACTGAAATATGCAGTATTTAGTAATTGGAGCCCTAAAAGATCAATAATGCAGGACACCATTGATTTTAGTTCTTTCATATTTTTGAGTAATCACAGTGAAAAGATAAATAAAAAATCACTAAATATATTTGGGATCCAAAAGGTGCCCCACTCATAAAGTGATACATTTTCATTAGGTTTTTCTTTTACTTTCAACACTTAAGTTACGAGATCAACTTCAGATATATCTGTCGATTTTATGCTGGAACTATTATTTTGTTTGTTTTATGCGCTTTTGTCAAAGAAAACTTTGATGTTTTTTATGGCTACTACACAATATATGCAATATTTACCACATAAAACATTTTAAAGTGAAATATTTGAAGTAATTGGAGCCCTGAAAATAATTCATTATATCATGGATTTTTTTTTTTTTTTTTTTGAGCAATGGCAAAAAAATAAAAATAAAGAAAGACAAAAGAAAGAAAAACAGCCTGCATGGCAGCTTTTGTGTCAACATTGCAACTTTTTCTCGTTAGATTTCACCTCATTCCACTTTTTTTAATGTTCTTTTTTATTTTTACAATAGTATTTCCAGAATGTGTGGCGGGCCGGTAAACAATTAGCTGCGGGCCGCAAATGGCCCCCGGGCCGCACTTTGGACATCCCTGCTTTAGGACATGGGTGTCAAACTCTGGCCCGTGGGCCACCATGTGGCCCGCCGTGTAATTATATTTGGCCCTTGGGGCAATATCAAATAAACATTACGGCTGGCCCGCCGGTATTATACAGCGGCGGTGCAGCTGTAACACCGCATTCACCGCTAATACTCATACTTGGCAACCCTCCCGATTTTCAGTGCCCCTCTCGAAAGTCTCCCAGGGCAACCATTCTCTCGAATTTCTCCCGATTTCCACCCGGACAACAATATTGGGGGCGTGCCTTAAAGGCACTGCCTTTAGCGTCCTCTACAACCTGTCGTCACGTCTGCTTTTCCTCCATACAAACAGCGTGCCGGCCTTTGTCACATGATATATGCGGCTTCTACACACACATAAGTGAATGCAATGCATACTTGATCAACAACTATACAGGTCACACTGAGGCTGGGCGCATAAACAACTTTAACACTGTTACAAATATGCGCCACGCTGTGGAACCTCACCAAACAAGAATGACAAACAAATTTTGGGAGGACATCCGCACCGTAACACAACATAAACACAACAGAACAAATACCCAGAACCCCTTGCAGCACTAAGTCTTCCGGGACGCTACAATATACACCCCCCGCTACCACCAAACCCTGCCCCCCCAAACCCGCCCACCTGAGCCCCGACATTATTGAACTAGCATCCCAGAAAAGATGCCAGGTATCTGGCTTGGGCACATCAGATTAGATCAGTGTGTCGCAAACTGAACAGTAAAAAGGCCTGAATGGTTGATTTATTCATTGTTATTTTATTTTCAAATTTTTTAGCCTGTGGAAAAAGTTAATGTTGATATTTACCTCAGAAAGCACTTGTGATTTAGGGCTAAATAAATAAACATTGATTGATTGATTGAAGGCTGCAAATAGAAAAGAGGCATTCCATTTTATTTACATTTTATTTAATATACATTGATGTTTTTTCGTTAGTTTTTTTAAAGTTGATTTTGCACTATTAAGTTATATAAGCGTTGCTTGTTCCATATTCAGTGTTAAAGCAAATCAGTGTAGCAAACTGAGCAATAATTAACGTTTTATTCATGCACTTTCTCTTGCTACTTCAAGGCTTGAATGTTTGATTCATTCATTATTGTTATTATATTTTCAAATGTATTATTAGCCTGTGGAAAATGTTTATTTTGATATTTACCTCAGAAGGCTGCAAATAGAAAAGAGGCATTCAATTTGATATCCCATTGATATTTTTGAATTATTATTATTATTATTTGAAACTTGGTTTTGCATGTCACTATAAAGTTATATAAGCCTTGTTTGTTCAATATTCAATGCAAAACTTGTTTGGGTACCTATTAAAAGGTTACTTTGTTCAACCTTGGCCCGCAGCTTTGTTCAGTTTTAAATTTTGGCCCACTCTGTATTTGAGTTTGACACCCCTGCTTTAGGGGCTCCGTACCATTCCAATACAAAACATCCTGCACAAAAAGGTTGACTCATTTGAGTTTGGAAATTATGTGAATGTGAGTGTGAATGTTGTCTGTCTATCTGTGTTGGCCCTGCGATGAGGTGGCGACTTGTCCAGGGTGTACCCCGCCCTCCGCCCGAATGCAGCTGAGATAGGCTCCAGCACCCCCCACAACCCCGAAAGGGACAAGCGGTAGAAAATGTATGGATGTATGGATGTTGCTCTGAAACTATTAAGTAGGTCTATCTAGTACGGGGGTCAGCAACGTGCCGCTCTAGAACCACATGCGGCTCCTGGTGGCTCCATGGAGCTTTTTAAAAAATGTATGGAAATGGAAAAAAAATGGGGTGACATTTTTTTTTGGTTTTAATGTGGTTTCTGTAGGAGGACAAACCCAACACAAGCCTTCCTAATTGTTAGAAAGCCCACTGTCTAATATGTTTGTGCTATACTGATGAGAGTATTTGGTGAGTGCCGTTTTGTCCTACTAATTTCAGCGGCCCTTGAACTCACCGTTGTGTGGACTGTGACTCAACAGTTTGTTTACATGTATAACTTGCCAATCCTTTGTCTCATTTTGTCGACCAAATGTTTTATACTGTGCGTGAACGCACAAAGGTGAGCTTTGTTTATGTTATTGACTTATTATGGAGTGCTAATCAGACATATTTCGTCACTGCATGACTGCAAGCTAATCAGAATCAGAAATACTTTAATAATCCCTGTGGGGGGGCGTGACCTGCAGGCCTGTGGAGAAGCGGGGTGTGTCAGGACCGGACTCGAGATTAGCGGCAGGTGCGTAGATGACACAGCTGTGAGTGTTTGTCTGATCACCTGTCGCTCTGTTAAAGGCAGCAGTCGGGAAGGAGAGCGTTGTTGTTGGTGGATGGCAGAGCACGCTGAGAGAGAGAGCGAAATTGACGGACAGACACAAAAGACGTTTGCTGAAAAGCAGCAGAAAACCATTCGCGTGCTCAGAAGCAGCAGGAAAACCATTCTAGTGCTCAGGTGGGGGAAGAGCGAGCGTGAGCGAGGAAAGAATTTCATATGGCTGAAATGGACAAAAAGGACTTTTTATTAAAAAATAAAACATTATTCAAAACCCTGAATGCAGCTGTCATGTCCGTGGTGGATGGTCCAAAGAACCCAGAAACAAGAGACTTCCACAATCCCCAAGGGGAAATTAACATTTTCAGCACAATCCCATTCAAGAGCAGACAAACATTACAGAGAGACAGAACAGGATCGCTGACGGGTCTGCCAACTTCCTAACCATGCTAACATGCCATTTAGGCTAGCTGTACATACATATTGCATCATTATGCCTCGTTTGTAGGTATATTTGAGCTCATTTAATTTCCTTTACTTATGTCCTCTGTGTATTTTGTTTATTTTTGTTTCATGACACATTATCTGTATGTAATATTGGCTACATTACTGATAGTTGTTTGTGTGCCATGTTGTTCCAGACTACAACAAATGTTATCCAGCTTGGAAAGATTGTAATAAATCCATTAGAAAAAGATGGCCTGTTTAATGAGCCGGGCGTGACGTCATGTAAATCCAAGCAATAGTAAATTATTTGCGTTTTAACAGCGTACTACCACCTACTGTAAAGGTGTGTGCAACGTAATATAAAGAATTCCTTAAAGGGGAACTGCAATTTTTTGGGAATTTTGCCTACAATTCTCAATCCTTATGAGATTTTTTTAATCTATTCTAACCTGTAAAAAATGTCATCTTACAATGGAGTCAATTAGGTAATTCTGCCCTTAAAGACCTCTACATACCCATCCAAAAGCGCCAACAATAAGCCTTTGACATTTAATGACCTGAATATTAACCAAGTATTAATGATATTGTTGTCATAAGGCAACAATTGTTAGCAGTAAATATGGTAATAATCATTAAGGACCTATTTTTAGCAGCGCTGGGATCACAGAGCGAGAACTAGCTTATGCAGCTGTATGGACATCATCAGATGGTGAGCTGCTTCCTTGCCTTGGAGCTCGTGAAAGTTTATTCTAGATTATAAATTATGTCACAACCTGTATAGCACTGTCGAATGATTGCCCCTTTTGGTTGTTATATGAGACGGTTAGTAAAAATGGTTAGTGCAATGCATCCTCTTAATACCATAGTCATAGGGTCATAAGGTACATTTGGGTTGGTGTTGCTAGAATTTGTTAAGGTTCATATTTGCTAAAAAAATTGCCAGGTGGCCCGATGCTGGTTGATTTCATCTGGCTCAAATCTGGCCTGCCGGCCAGCAGTTTCCCTCTATCGCATTGACTGTATGTTTTGAGTCATTACACTGCTGGAAGACCAATCCATGAGTTTTATGTCTTGAATTTGTAGGGTTTTTATCCAAGAGGATATGGTACATGGCCCTGTTCAGCAGACCCCTGATGTGTTCCTGTACCCTTAGCAAAGGGGTCTGCAACCTGTGGCTCTGGAACCTCATGCGGCTCTTTCATGCCTCTGACCTGGCTCCCTTTGGCTTGCCTTTGACACAACATTTCAATAAATAATAGCTCATTATTTTTAATTAATTATATGTTATTTAGTTAGTTTATTTTAATGTTATAGTTGTTATTTTGGAGAGTTCTGTGATCTTGTAATATAAAAATAAAACATATTTTAATATTTTGTCGATCGAAACGTATGTCCCACCCCCAATGTGTCATCTTTTGTTGCCGAGCAATTGTATTGTTTTTTAGCGGTCAACATCCGGTAAGCTAGCAATTGACGAAAAATACAACATTGATGCTTCATGGACAGATTAACTTGCCTTCACTGTTGACAAGGTTGGTTCATGTGTGTGCTTAATATGTGGGGAAAAAATATCAAACAACAAAAATCAAATGTTAAGGACATTTAAATGATACATAATGATAAATGGGTTATACTTGTATAGCGCTTTTCTACCTTCAAGGTACTCAAAGCGCTTTGACAGTATTTCCACATTCACCCATTCACACACACATTCACACACTGATGGCGGGAGCTGCCATGCAAGGCGCTAACCAGCACTCATCAGGAGCAAGGGTGAAGTGTCTTGCCCAAGGACACAACGGACGTGACGAGGATGGTAGAAGGTGGGGATTGAACCCCAGTAACCAGCAACCCTCCGATTGCTGGCACGGCCACTCTACCAACTTCGCCACGCTGTCCCCTTTGCAGAACATACAGTATTTGTGAAAAAAAAATACCCTGTAGATGACCGAAAAAGAGCAGTTTTGTAACTGCTGCGGAGAGCTGATCAGAGCAAAAAAACTTGGTGAGTCGTTTTCTGTCTCGTGTTTGATTTCATAAATACTGTTTCATAAGTGTAGTGAAACTATAAGTGCCGTTATCATCATTTTGGGAGCAAACAGAGTTTTTGCGGCTCTCTGTGGGTTTTATTTGGTGGGAAATGGGCTCAAATGGCTCTTTTTATGGTGAAGGTTGCCGACCCCTGCCTTAGCAGAATAACAGCCTCAAACCAAAAATATTTCAGTTTCATTTTTGGCAGAAGCAATGGTGTGGTCATATTCAGCATTTCTTTGCGTCCAAACACATTAAGTTGACGCCCCAGAGCTCCATTTTGGTCTCATCTGAACACATCACCTTCTCCCAAACTTTGTCTGAGTCATTCTGGTGTTCACTCAGTTCTTGCCTTCTTGAACAGGGGTTGTGGCACTACAGGATCTCAACCAATTACAGCAAAGTGTGTTGCCTATGGTTTTTATGGTGACTGTGTGCCTGGCTCTTTTGAGATCACTAACCAGCTCCTCTTGTGTAATTCTGGTCTGGTCCCTCATCTTTCTCAAAATTATCATTGACACACCAGGACAGATAGCTCTCAAGTGCTCACAAGAACAGTTTGGGTGGCTTGCTCAAAAGCACCATTAGCATGAATGCAGAGTGATTCAGAAAGAGGGCGGTGGGGACATTAATCACCCCTCAAATCGCTATACCTGTGACAGCATACCCAACTGTAAACCCTGGAACCACAAACAGCATTCTTCACCACTCTTCCATCTCACTGTACGACTGTATCAAACAAACACAATTAGTCTTTCTGGTTGCACTTCATTTGGCAGCTTCTTTGTTAGCCTGAACAGTGATTCAACACTTTATAAAACCTCCTTTTGTCTTTTTGGCCTTTTCAAAAATCTGTCCATGCAAGAAAAATGAATGAATCACTAGGTGTGCCATTGATAAAACCATCCTGGAGCCATTAATCATGACGGTAGCAAATGGAGAAAATTAGGTGCGCTTGCCGTAGAGCGACACTCTCCCTGGAGGAGGAGGAAGAGATGGATGCATGAGTCAACAAAACATCAGAATTTATAGCCCCATTTATATCTGGTAATAACACGTGCTCTCTATCTGGATACATTAATTGGTTAATGACATCTGCTCCATGGCACCTTGCACTTTACTGCTAATAAAATGACATATGATCTATACTAAATTAATGTTCATGTGACTGGGTATCAACATTTAAGTACACTAGAGAGGGCTGGTGGATTAGGACAACATAGTGCATACCAACTAAAGAGTTGTGATGAATAGACAGACATAAGTCATCCTTTGGATCACAACATAACAAAATCTGACCAAAATGTCTCCCTATAGAAGAAATACACTCACAGGGTTTTGTGAAGGCATAGATAAAATATAACAAGGTGTTTATACATATTTTCTTACCATGATCCGGGTCACTAACCACTTCTTACATTTTATAGAGGCAAGTATGAAAACCTGAGTGATAAGATACACATTAACCGCAATGTTGTTATTTCTGGACTAAATATATACATTTTTGGACTGCTGGTTCTTTAACTGTTTTTTTCAAGCCAAACCTTTTTAGTAAATAATAGAAACCCCATTGTTTTTCTATACCCGAGACTTGATGGCTGAGGCAAAATTCTCAATATACAGTCGGTGTAGAAGACATCACTATTTTTTTTCAAATTCATTGGGAATTTGTCTAATTTTACGACTCTACATTTGTTTCCTTCAAAACTGCGTTCATGTCAAACAGTCAAGGATTATTATTTGATATTGAAGATAACATTTTATAAAGTATTGTGGGAACATTCGGCCACCGTGTTATGGGTTTTAGATAAACCTATGGATAACGGAGACATATATAATAGTCTCCTTTTCAGGTGAGAGGACGCTAAACGCAGCGCCTTTAAGGCACGCCCCCAATATTGTTTGTCCGGCTGGAAATTGCCGTAGTTTTGAAGCAATGCATGATGGGAATCCGGATGTTGTGTGTCAGTGTATTGACGTGCCGGCTGGAATAAACACACGCTGAGAAATAATTCCGTGCCTGCCTACTTTATGGGTTATAGATAAACCTATGGATAATGGAGACATATATAATAGTCTTGTTTTCAGGTGAGAGACTACGCTAAAGGCAGTGTCTTTAAGGCACGCCCCCAATATAGTCGGGAGATTTTCGGGAGAATGGTTGTCCCAGGAGATTTTCGGGAGAGACACTGAAATTCGTGAGTCTCCCAGAAAATTTGGGAGGGTTGGCAAGTATGGTAAACACTATATTAAACATTAAATTAGGAAATATGTTTTCCAGTATGTTTCAAATTCTGTTGCTCTGCTTACAATGACATCATACGGTATGTCTGGGCTTCCATCAAGCATACAAAGCAAGGCTGGGGGATGTTTCAAGTTGCAAATATAAGTTGCAACCCAATCGATATGATCTTAGGCCATGGGGGGAAATGCACATGCCATCTTCATTTGGATACAAAAAGTGAATCCTGGATTCTTTGACCCACTGTTGACAATGGGCACCGCTTATCACACACTGATAATTAGCCTTTGAGGACGTCTGCCCTCAACTGAGCAAGAACTTACCAAGGAAGGAAAAAAAAACCAATGATACTTTAATTGAAAAGCCCTGTGACACACTAACCGCTAAAATATTATTTTTCAACAATGGTTAAACACATAAGGTGAGAAAAGTCTGAATTGTCTTAAGAACGTGGGTAAGACCAAAATGGAAGTGAACCAGGAGAGTTAATAATAAATAATAATGGATTAGATTTTATATTGCGCTTTTCTATTGTTAGATACTCAAAACGCTCACAGAGAAGTGGGAACCCATCATTCATTCACACCTGGTGGTGGTAAGCTACATTTGTAGCCACAGCTGCCCTGGGGTAGACTGATGGAAGCGAGGCTGCCAGTGTGAGCGGCACCGGGGGCAAGGGTGAAGTGTCCTGCCCAAGGACACAACGGCAGCGATTTGGATGTCAAGAGGTGGGGAGCGAACCTGCAACCCTCAGGTTTCTGGCACGGCCGCTCTTCCCACTAAGCCATTCCGCCGAGTTGACTGCTCGACTTGCAAAACATCTGTTTAATCCTAAAATTTAATTGTCAGTATCTCATATCCAGTTGGCAGTTTGACATGTTTATCAAAGACAATGTGACTGTCACTGAAGAAGGTCTTCTGACAATGTCATGAGAGGATATAGTGGAAATATTATGGGTTAAATACTATTTTTCTTCTTCTTTTTGTAGTGTCTTCTTATCTCCTCTGTTCTGTCAAATGTAATTATTAATTTTGTTTAAACTTGGGGGAAATGTTTGTGGAAAGTCAAAAGGGACAGACTAAAACAAATAAATGCATCATGAAATAATGACTTAAATGCGTCATCAATAATTACAATTTGAATTCAATGAATAAAAGTGTTATTAAAAGTGCTGTTAACTTTTGTAAAATAAAATAAAATAAATTAACTATTTATTCAATTATTTCACAATTGTATTACTTGTTTCATAATTTGATAACAAAAAAAACCATTTAATTAGTTCACAAATTAATTGCTTATTTAATGAACCTGTGTGGCAGCTTCGCAAATGTATATTATCTGTCAAACTCACATATCAAAGTAATTCGGCAAGGGAAAAGCCAGAACAAACTGGGAATGTTCAGTTCAAAGAAGAAAAACTCTCAACCTCTGGCAAGGAGAGCAAAATATGGAGGTTGCAGTAAAAAATGATCAAGACTGACCTGCGGCAGATGCGGGGAAGCTAGGTATGGTGGTGGATGACATATGAAGCAATACACCAGTGAGGACAAGCTGTCAGTGCCCTGCTTAAAAACCCCAGTGATAAATTAGGACCAGGTGTGTCCAATTAGGCCATGCCCCACCGAGGAAGGTAACGCTGAGGAGGAGAAACAAAAGACAACAGCAGGGACAAAATAATGGGAAGGCAAGCGAGCAACAGAGACATGACAGTACAGTAGAATTCGATCCATGGTAGGTTAATGGCTGGCTGCTGGTGGCATACACAGTGGATAGCGGCCTTGAGATCCTGATTTGCCCGCTCAGTCTGACCGTTGGTCTGAGGGTGGTCGCCCGAGGAAAGTCTTTGTGGCACAGAGCGCCTCACAATACGAAGGTTCTGGGTTCGATTCCCCGGGCTCTGGGTCTTTCTGTGTGGAGTTTGGATGTTCTCTCTGTGACTACGTGGGTTCCCTCCGGGTACTTCGGTTAGCACCCCCCTCCAAAGACATGCACCTGGGTATAGGTTGATTGGCAAAACTAAATTGGCCCTAGTCTGTGAACGTGAGTGTGAATGTTGTCAGTGTTGGCCCTGCGATGAGGTGGAGACTTGTACAGGGTGTACCCCGCCTACCGCCCGAATGCAGCTGAGATAAGCTCCAGGTTAGCACTCCCCGTGACCCCAAAAGGAACAAGCGGTATAAAATGGATGGATGGATGGATGGATGGATGGACGAAGCAATTTCTGTAGAAATTGTGTGTGAATGCTCAAATTATGAAGCTGAACTGATGTTTATGGAATGTAAAATTAATGTAAGCATTGTTTGAATGTTGAAATGGTTTGGTTGTAGAAATGGTTTGAATGTTGAAATTGTTTAAAAGTAAAAAAAAGTTTGAAAGGTAAAGAGCAGAAGTTGTCCTGAAATTTAGAATAAATCTTGAAATGCTAAATGCTGGTATAATTACAAGACTTGGCATACTTCCAAGAAGTTCCTTCTATGATTATTAGCTTTAAATTTCTAAAATCACTAAAATGCTATCATACAAAGTTTGCATGCGAACAGGGGAAGAACACCTTGCATACGTCTAAGATGGCGGCAAATAACAAAATCCATATTTATTTGGTTACAAAAAAGTACAAAGTTAGCTAAAATTCTAGTATAATAGCATGATATCAAGGGAAGAGCTAGCATACGTCTAATATGGTGTCAAGTAACTAAATCAATGACTTTTAGGGTAAAAATTACAAAATTAGCTAAAATGCTTACATAAACCGTTAGCATGCTAACATTGCTATGCTTACTGCTAAAATGGCACCAAATAACACAATCCATGATTTTAAGGGTAGCACGTTCATAATTAGCTTAATGCTTCTATAAAACATTAACATACCAATGTCAGCATGCTAACATTAGAAAAGTTAACATACTTCTAAGATGGTACAATGCAATGAAAGTCATCAGCTGAACAAGTTGGTGTTGGAACTTTTTGAAGGGGTTGAGAATTGTGTGAATTGTGATACTTTGAAAAAACTCCCATTCATTTCCTGGTAATTTAGGAATTTCAGGAAAAGTGGGAATTTTTTGAAGGTGTTAAATAGCATGTCCTGAATGAGTTGCATTGGTTGGTGTTGGAATGGGTTGAATTGGTTGAGAAATGTTGAAATAAAGTTTTTTAAATTGAGAATTACTGTTAAAATTCTAGGAATTCCTGGAAATTTGGGGGGAACTTGAGAAAGTGTTAGTTTGAATGTCCAGGATGACTGGAATGAGTAGCATGGTTGGATTGTTTTGACAAATGTGGATCCAGAAGCCAAAAGAACAAAGGTTTGAAGTAGGGCTTTGGGGAATTCAGGGGATATTTTAACTCACAAAATCAGTCATTTGAATTTTCAAGATAGTGAAATGTGTTGAAGTTGGAATCGTTTGAATCGCTTGAAAAATGTGGGAAATTGTGTAATTTAAAAATATTGTCCATTCATTTGAATATGAATTTCCTGGAAATGTGGGAATATAAATATTAGCACAATTGCCGTGGATGCGATAAATGGTTGAGTGTTGGAATTTTTTTAATCGGTCAAGAAACGTTGACGTAATACGGCTTCGTAATGGTGTTCCAGAATTCCTGTAATTTCTGGAAAAACAGGAATTTGTAGGAAAAATAAGATAGGTAACGTTGTTGTCATGAGTAAGTGGAACGTTTTGATGGTGGAATGGCGAAAATTAGATAAAAAATGTAGACCATGAAACCGAAAGAACAAATGGTGAAAATAGGGCTTGGGTATTTCTTTTTACTTAAAAATGTGCTAGTTTGAAAATCCAGGATGAGTGGACTGTGTTGAAGGTAGAACGGTTTTAATTGGTTAAAAAAATGTGGAAATTGTGGAAGTTTAAAGAATTGCCCATTCATTTTCAATTGGGAAAATGTCCCCGAAAACTGGGAATTCTGGGAAATTTTTGAAAATTGTTGAAGCTATTCCTCAGTAGGTTGAACATTTTGAAGTTGGAACAGTGTGAATCAGATGAACAGGAATGAAGTTCTGTGCAAACGAAAAGTTCCATCCATCCATTTTCTACCATTTGTCCCTTTCGGGGTGCTGGAGCCTATCCCAGATGCATTCGGACAGAAGGCGGGGTACACCCTGGACAAGTCGCCACCTCATCACAGGGCCAACACAGATAGACAGACAACATTCACCCTCACATTCACACACTAGGGACAATTTAGTGTTGCCAATCAACCTATCCCCAGGTGCATGTCTTTGGAGGTGGGAGGAAGCCGGAGTACCCGGAGGGAACCCACGCAGTCACGAGGAGAACATGCAAACTCCACACAGAAAGACCCTGGGCTGAGGTTTGAACCCAGGAGAATGAAAAGTTGTGAAATAAAAATAATAAAAAATATAAGAAAATGGTGTAGAATAACGTGTGAATGCTTGAAGCATTCGTACAATTAGTAATTGTGAAAAATATAAACACTTTTAAAAATAAATACGTTTTATCTAGCCACTAATGGTAACATAATTTAGCTCTCGTTTAGTTCTCGTTTGATCTTTTAGTTGGAAAAAAAGTGACTTTGAGAAAGTTGTAAAAAAAACTTTAATCATCAGTTGTAAAACTAATCTCTCTGACCAACTATCACTACCGTATTTTTCGGAACATAGAGCGCACAGAATTAAAAGGCGCACTGCCGATGAGTGGGTCTATTCAGGTCTTTTTTCATACAAAAGGCGCAATAAGGGGGTCATATTATGATTTTTTTCTAAATTTAAAACACTACATTGTGGTCTACATAACATGTGATGGTGGTCCTTTGGTGAAAATGTTGCATAGAATATGTTTTACAGACCATCTTCAAGTACTTTCTGAGCATCTCTTCAGGATGCACCGTTTTGTGGGCGGTCTTACGTACGTGGCTCACCTTTGACAGCGTCTTCTCCCTATCATCTTTTCTTGTAGCGGTGTAGCGTACAAGGACGGGAGTCGAAAAAGTGTCAAAAGATGGAGCTAACTGTTTTAATGACATTCAGACTTTACTTAAATCAATAACGGAGCAGCATCTCCTCATCCATGGCTCAATAATGCAACAACAACGCCGGAAATGTGTCATGTGAAAAACCGTCAGACCGGAACCCTCTAATAACTAAAGTTCCGTGGGTGAATTATGTAAACCTACTACAGTTTTTAGCGCTTTGACAGCTAGTCTACTGACATATATAAGAAATAACTTTACGCTACTTCATATTAGAAATGGCAACAGCGGAAGATGAATGGCCCATAAGAAGGTAGAGAAAAAGAAGAAGCTTATGACTACGGCGTCGGCACGGACTACAATTGCGGACACACATTTTCAGGACTTATGCAGATCCCAAATACAGATCAGCAGGTACCAGAAGGTAAGTGTGGACAGACTTTTATTGAAATATAAAACTGTATTGCATCATGAAACGGGCTCGCATGGAAATGCTTGGTGGTTTGGAGGACCCACTGGAAGGCGACTTCCACAGTAAGAAAAGTTGGTTTTGCATAATATTGCGAAACAAAACCCCAGGTAATATGTCTGCAAATAGGTCCTTATACAAGCACCATAATAATACTCATATGTTTAATGCGCCGACAATCCATCAAGCGGTGCAGCATCATAGCTTACCGAATTTGTACTAAAAGCATTTTGACATATTTTTGAGTGCCATGTGTAATGTTCTATATTCTCAATGGAACATTTAAAGTTTTGGGGTTGTTTACTGCCATCATATTGCAGTCTACACGTATCTCTTATGTATGACTGCCATCTACTGGTCACACTTATCATTACACCATGTACCACATAAAATTGCTTCGAGGTCAGTAAGCACAATATTATGCCGTACATTAGGCGCACCGGGTTATAAGGCCCGCTGTCGATTTTTGAGAAAATGAAAGGGTTCTAATTGTGCCTAATAGTCCGAAAAATACGGTATAACTGCAAAACTATATCTCTGGAACCAACATCTAAATGGTTTCACAGCTAATCTTCGGAGAATGAATTTAAGGTTGTTCTCATGATTTCAGGACTTGCTGCTCTCCAAAGATGCAGTTTCTGAATGTTCCTATAGCTATTCAAGACTCAATAGATCACCGACCCTGACTTATGAACTCCCTTTGAAAGTGAAAGAATGTTTTAAAAAATACACGTTTCTCAGTTGCATAATGACACATACATGTCATCCTTGTCCATCTTTGTAAGAAAGGCCAGCACACAGGTCCTATTTGAATATCAAAGCGCACAACACAAAACAAGGAGCGAGTTCAGTCATCAAATTCAGTCAGCAGAGCTTGTCAGAGTGGCAAGCAACTACAGCGTCGGCCATCTCCAAAACAGCATCAATCTGCCAAACTCGAATTCAAACTTGCCACTGTACTGTGTGCAGGGTTGTTCATTATGTCCTCTTATATTACTCTATTCAAAATTGCCAAATAAACTCCAGCCCAGGGAGTAGTAAACAGGCAGGCTGCCTCAGTCTAATGGCGGTAAACGAGAGTCAAGGAGACAGGCGATGTCGCTCTAAGTAATTTGTAAGCATATTCTGAGGGGCCTTGTCATCTTGCTCTCTGGATAATGAGGCTTCCATTAGCCGTCAAGATGCCATGCATGTCCCATACTCTAAAATCCGTAGGCTTATCTTATACTCTGCAGTGATTTGGTCGCAGTTTGGCGTTTCACTATTTGCATTACTCTCTCCACTTCAATCTGAGCACGTAAGTGCACATTTAGAAATATATGTCAGTAAAAGTACAAACCCACTCTCTGTGTGTAGTCTTAATAGAAACAAATACATTACATACTGTTTGTTTATGTGTCAACAGTCTTGCCATTAAATTGTCGACTCAGTTACTTGCTCGGCTTATGTGTAAAACAATGTATAGTAGCAGAGGTGGGTAGTAACGCGCTACATTTACTCCGTTACATCTACTTGAGTAACTTTTGGGATAAATTGTACTTCTAAGAGTAGTTTTAATGCAACATACTTTTACTTGAGTATATTTATAGAGAAGAAACGCTACTTTTACTCCGCTCCATTTATCTACATTCAGCTCGCTACTCGCTACTGATTTTTATTGATCTGTTAATGCACGCTATGTTTGTTTTGGTTTGTCAGACAGACCTTCAAAGTAGGATTTATCGCATGCCTGCGTTTCACCAATCAAATACAGTCACTGGTGACGTTTCACTCCGTTTCACCAATCAAATGCAGTCACTGGTGACGTTTCACTCCGTTTCACCAATCAAACAGAACCAGGCGGTCACATGATTAACTACACATAAAGTTTCAGCGGCAAACAACAAGCTTAAGCTTACATGAACTCAACGTCAAATTTGAGGAAGCAGATCGCAGTAAGTAACGTTAGTAGATATTTTGGCTGTCACCGTAGACTGATGTTAGCTTCCCTGATATGAATCACTGTCAAATGTACATCGTGTGGAGACATTTATTAACGCACTGCAGACTCACAGACACACACACACACACACACACACACACACACACACACACACACACACACACACACACACACACACACACACACACACACACACACACACACACACACACACACACACACACACACACACACACACACACACACACACACACACACACACGCATGCATAGAAACATCAATCAGAAGTGCACAGTGTGTTCCCAGATGCAGCCCACACCTATCAGTTTATCGTTTGTGTAAAGGCTAACTTGTTATTTTCCTTTGTAATCTCTGCTTACTGAGCCTATGGTGCTGTTAAATTATTGTGGCTCAATTTGCCTTAATTTTTTTTTATGTTAACGTATTATTATTTAATATATATTATTGTTTTAGTTGCTTAAGAGGTATTCCTGGCTCTGAATTTGCTCATTGCTATTTTTATGTTTTTTTTGTTTATTTTTTTGTTTTGTTTTTTAATGTTTTTGTGCATTATTTGTTGCCGTCATCATTAAACGAACAGGTTACTCATCAGTTACTCAGTACTTGAGTAGTTTTTTCACAACATACTTTTTACTTTTACTCAAGTAAATATTTGGGTGACTACTCCTTACTTTTACTTGAGTAATAAATCTCTAAAGTAACAGTACTCTTACTTGAGTACAATTTCTGGCTACTCTACCCACCTCTGTATATTAGTTAATGTTCTTTTGAAATGTCTATTCCCACAGTTAGTGAATAATCAGTCCTTCAAGGTTACACAGTCACTGGGTTTTTGCTTCTCTTGGTCCCAACATCCTGTGGTATTGCTCATTTTTGACCCAGGAGACAAGCCACTTATATGGTGGTGATGGAAAAAAGACTTGCTGACAGTCGTGGAACAATGGCCAATGCAAAACTCAGGGAATTTCAGATCAAGCAGCAATGAAGGATACCATTGTTCCCATCTTTGGAATTAGTCACCATTCAGAGATATGCAGCTGAATAACCACAGTTGTATAAGGCTATTCAGACATCCTGTAGACAGCTGCAAAGTACAATACTGAGACAAAAAGCAGCTACAAATGACACACAATGATCTGTTGATGTTTTACCCAAGGTTAAAATTTTTATTTCTTGGGGTGTATTACCGCACCTATTTATCAAACCCAAGCAGAATCAAATACATTGGTACCTAAACTTAGTAGCACATTGCATTCCACTACTGAGCACGTAATTACAAACACTCGCATCTCAAACAACCCTGCCAGTTTTGTTTTTGTCCGGTTCAGATACTCAGGCAAATGATATTGTTGATGTCGACGCCAATATATCTGCTGTACAGATTTACTTTACATAAGAAAAGTGTGGGATACTTCTCTTGTTGCCTTATTTGTATTTGACTTTATTAAATGGATTTATATTATTATTTGGGGAGGGGATAGAAAGAAGAAAAAAAGGAAGACAGAAAGGGAAATTGCGGGGACAAGAGGGGGATAAGACAGAGAGACATCAACAACAAAAACAAAAGCAACAGAACAATATCACCAAATACGATATGTTCAAATATGATAAGAAAACTTATAGCAAAGAAGCAGTTAGTGAAGTAAATATTAATAACACAGAAAATACAATAAACATTATTACACTACAAATAAGGCAATAAAAAAACAATAGAAATAACATTATTGATAATGAACAATGATAATAATTACCTCAATTATCAACAATACAGCTGTTTCGAATGCAACAATACATATGTAAAGAAAACTTGAATTACAAAATAAAGCAGATGAATGGAGGGTGAGAAAGAGAAGCAAACTGTAATAAACTTGTAGATTGTTACAGTAAAAATAGGTTAAGCTTTATCAGTGTGGCGTGTTTTACCCAGTTTCCCCTAGGGCAGGGGTGGGCAATTAATTTTTACCGGGGGCCGCACGAGCAACCCGAGCACTGCTGGAGGGCCACATCGACAATATTTCAATTAAATTTTGCTCAATGTTATTTTTGATTTATACCGTAAGATAAATAATAATAATAATAATAATAATAATAATAATAGTAATACTTCAACATAGTGTGTGTAGCAGCATTCCATGACTAATATAAATAAATTAACATTAATAATAAATGACAGTAAAATAAGCACAAGTATGACTGAGGAGTCATAGTGTAACTGTGTGTGGTGTTTGAGTTGTCCGTCTTTTTGTGTGGCCATAAACGCACCAGTGGTTTAGTGGTATGCGTGTTGGTGACAGATGACAAGTTGGTTTTGGCCTGGTTTGTACAGCAGAAAATGACTAGTTTTTCGAGATAGAAGTGTTTTACTCATGTTTTTGGTGTGGTTATGTCCGAATATAAACAGTTTTGCTCAATAAAGTGATCGATATAATTCCTGTCCTCGAAGCATCTCGATAGACGTTACAATAATTGAACGGTGTTCAATTGAACGGTGTTGACGAACACCGTTAGGGCCGCTTGTTGTCACTGTCACTCAAAGTTGCATTGCAAAATTACACAGAATAAATGTGTTTATTTGGTTTAGTATTCAGATGGGATTTGATTTGGTGCGCGGCATATATTTGCTGTGCGCAGCGGACGCTTGAGCAGTGCGCAATTGCGCAGACGCGCGCCTTAGAGGGAATGTTGCTTGGCAGTCCATGTCTTGTTAAAAACATGCCATTCGTCATCAACTTTTCTCTTTTTAGCGTCTTGGGTGTAAACCGTGGATCACTAGTCGCTGTGCACCTTCACTCGCAGGTTACACACGGACATACACTCATAAATAACACTTTTCAAAATAAAAGCAGCACAGTGGTATTGCGCGCACAACATAGATGTTTTTTCAACTTTATTTTGTAATTTGTGATTGCAGCTGTTCACATTCACTCACAATCACGCACACGCATACGCCCACACGGAAGTAATACAAATAACGATTTTCAAAACAAAAGCAGCACTGTTGTATTGCACACTCGACATAGATACTTTTTAAAATGTATTTTGTAATTTATAATTGGCCTCACGCGGGCCGGACAGGGACGCACAAAGGGCCCAGCCCCAGCCACCCAGAGAGCTCAACCCAAAACAGCAGGTGCGGTACCTAGGGGTCCCAGACACGCAGCCTGACACAGGCCCCGAGTGCGCCCCCCCCAAAAAAAATATATAGATACAAATGTACATATGCATATGTATACATATATATAAATATATGTATAAATATACACACACACAAAAACATATATATATACAGTATATACAAACCCCGTTTCCATATGAGCTGGGAAATTGTGTTAGATGTAAATATAAACGGAATACAATGATTTGCAAATCATTTTCAACCCATATTCAGTTGAATATGCTACAAAGACAACATATTTGATGTTCAAACTGATAATTTTGCAAATAATCATTAACTTTAGAATTTGATGCCAGCAACACGTGACAAAGAAGTTGGTTAAGGTGGCAATAAATACTGATAAAGTTGAGGAATGTTCATCAAACACTTATTTGGAACATCCCACAGGTGAACAGGCAAATTGGGAACAGGTGGGTGCCATGATTGGGTATAAAAGTAGATTCCATGAAATGCTCAGTCATTCACAAACAAGGATGGGGCGAGGGTCACCACTTTGTCAACAAATGTGTGAGCAAATTGTTGAACAGTTTAAGAAAAACCTTTCTCAAGCAGCTATTGCAAGGAATTTAGGGATTTCACCATCTACGGTCCGTAATATCATCAAAGGGTTCAGAGAATCTGGAGAAATCACTGCACATAAGCAGCTAAGCCCGTGACCTTCGATCCCTCAGGCTGTACTGCATCAACAAACGACATCAGTGTGTAAAGGATATCACCACAGGGGCTCAGGAACACTTCAGAAACCCACTGTCAGTAACTACAGTTGGTCGCTACATCTGTAAGTGCAAGTTAAAACTCTCCTATGCAAGGGGAAAACCGTTTATCAACAACACCCAGAAACGCAGTCGGCTTCGCTAGGCCTGAGCTCATCTAAGATGGACTGATACAAAGTGGAAAAGTGTCTGTGGTCTGACTAGTCCACATTTCAAATTGTTTTTGGATACTGTGGACGTCGTGTCCTCCGGACCAAAGAGGAAAAGAACCATCCGGATTGTTATAGGTGCAAAGTTAAAAAAACAGCATCTGTGATGGTATGTCCATTTTCTACTGCTTGTACCGTTCGGGGTCACGGGGGGTGCTAGAGCCTATCTCAGCTGTGTCGCATCTGTGTGATCATGTTTTGTTTAAGTTATGTTCTACTTGGTTTTGGACTCTTTTTAGTTCCTGCTTTTCATTCCCTTGTCTTGTTTCCATGGTTACCCATTAGTTTCACCTGTTCCACGTTTGGACTCATTGTGCACTCTTGTTTGTCACCATAGTAACCCATTAGTTTTCACCTGTCCTCACGACTCACGCACCTGTCTTTAATCATGTCTGTGTTATTAAAGTCCATTGTTTTCCTGTTGTTCGTCCTGGCGTCCTCACACATTCAGCACTCTGCTTCATGTCGTGTCACAGTTCTCTATGTCAAGTAAGTTTGTGTTTATTGTTCATAGTTTTTGTGCCCACGTGCATGTCTTTTGTTTCATAGCCAAGTTTGTTACCTCCTCTGTGAGCGCCTTTTGTTTATTTCTTTTTTATTGTTAAATAAACATGTATTCAAATTCACGCCTTGCACGCGCCAATTTTCCTTTGCACCACGGGAGAACAAACCACGCCACAGACCCAGTCCTGACAGTAGGACGCCAGCAGAAAAATTCTCCCGCAAGAAAGTTGGTCAGTTTGGATGAGGCTTCTTGGGAGGTGCTGCGCGCCATGGAGATCGAGACGCTGCGCTTTTCCCCCAGGGAGCGCAGGGGGATGATGTGGGGGAATGGAGGCAAGCTGGTGCCAATCGGCGCGTCGTTCCCGTCCCGAAAGCGTCGCCAAGGACGAGGGAAGACTTCCGCGAGCCGGCAGGACACGCCGCTCCCACAAGCCCCTCCCCCTCCGGGCGGAAGCAAGCCACAGGCAGCCCGGCGTCACCCTGATGACATCACAGACCAGGATTTTTTTTTCAAGACTTTTTCTTGTGATCCCTCACCTCCATCAAAAGACTTTAAAGACATGATAAGACATTACCAAGACATGTTTTTAGAAATAAGAGCATGTCAAGCCAAGCCACCCAAATTTCATGCCCCGCCCCCCAAGACTCAAGCCACGCCCATGTCACAACAGGTTTCTTTTTTTTCACCCACTCAATCACATGTAGAAAAAAAAGGACATTTTGGACAGTTTGGAGGGGAAGATTCTGCCCCCCCCTGACCTCCCTCCAGCCACCCCAAAAGACGGTTCCAGACCGCAGGGAGCGCGTCTGGGATCCGCTCCTTGAGGGGGGGGGGGGCTAGGGCTGGGGACTGTTCAGTTGGGGTCGCTTTTCGTCACGCCAAGCCACAGCCTCCAGCACGACCACCACCACCACCAGTATTTCGTCACGCCAAGCCACAGCCTCCAGCACGACCACCACCACCAGTCTTTCGGCCTGCTAAGCCGCAACCTCCGGTTCGGTCACCACCACCGGTCTTTCGACCTGCCAAACCACAGCCACCAGCACGGCCACCACCACCAGTTTTTCGACCATTCCAAGATCCACCTGCTCCACGCCCAGCTCCACGCCAAGCCCCACCACGCCAAGCGCCACCAGTACCTGCTCCACGCCAAGCGCCACCAGTACCTGCTCCACGCCAAGCGCCACCAGTACCTGCTCCACGCCAAGCGCCACCAGTACCAGCTCCACGCCAAGAGCCGCCAGTCGCAGCTTCACGACGCCAAGTGCCGCCAGTCGCAGCTCCACGACGCCAAGTGCCGCCAGTCGCAGCTCCACGACGCCCAGTGCCGCCAGTCGCAGCTCCACGACGCCCAGTGCCGCCAGTCGCAGCTCCACGACGCCCAGTGCCGCCAGTCGCAGCTCCACGACGCCCAGTGCCGCCAGTCGCAGCTCCACGACGCCCAGTGCCGCCAGTCGCAGCTCCACGACAAAACCAAGCACCGCCACACCAAGACCAAGTCCAAGCACCGCCACACCAAGACCAAGTCCAAGCACCGCCACGCCAAGACCAACCACGCCAAGACCAACCACGCCAAGACCAAGACCAACCACGCCAAGTCCAAGACCAAGACTAAACCACGCCAAGTCCAAGACCAAGACCAACCACGCCAAGTCCAAGACCAACCATGCCAACACCAAGACCAAGTCCAAGACCAACCATGCCAAGACCAAGACCCAGACCCTCGCCAAGACCAAGACCCCCGCCAAGACCAAGACCCTCGCCAAGACCAAGACCCCTCACGCCAAGACCAAGACAAACCACGCCAAGACCAAGTCCAAGTCCAAGACCCACCACGCCAAGACCAAGTCCAAGACACACCACGCCAAGACCAAGACTGCCAAGACCAACGCTGCCAAGACCAAGACCCACGCTGCCAGGACACGCCACGCCAAGCTTTGCCGCCCGACGCACCACGCCAAGCTTCGTCATCTGCGTCTGCCACGTCGACGAAGCGCCTGCCTTCTCGTCGGCCATGGATGTGGCCAGTCCATGGGCGTCCGCCACGCCAGGTACGCCGACCTCCTCGTCGGCCACGGATGTGGCCACTACCTGGTCGGCCGCCACGCCAAGTGCGCCCACCTCATCGGCCATGGATATGGCCATTCCCGGGTCGCCCACCTCGTCAGTTACAGCGGCGGTCTACGCATCCCCGCCACCTGATTATGCCCCGGAGGATACGGGGACACGTCGTCTGGCAACCCACCGCCATGTCCCCCTCCCGCCCTCCCATGACTCTTGATCATTGTTTTGTTTTTATTTTTGTGGACATCTGGTATATGTCCTTAAGGGAGGGGCTCTGTCGCATCTGTGTGATCATGTTTTGTTTAAGTTATGTTCTACTTGGTTTTGGACTCTTTTTAGTTCCTGCTTTTCATTCCCTTGTCTTGTTTCCATGGTTACCCATTAGTTTCACCTGTTCCACGTTTGGACTCATTGTGCACTCTTGTTTGTCACCATAGCAACCCATTAGTTTTCACCTGTCCTCACGACTCACGCACCTGTCTTTAATCGTGTTATTTAAGTCCATTGTTTTCCTGTTGTTCGTCCTGGCGTCCTCACACATTCAGCACTCTGCTTCATGTCGTGTCACAGTTCTCTATGTCAAGTAAGTTTGTGTTTATTGTTCATAGTTTTTGTGCCCACGTGCATGTCTTTTGTTTCATAGCCAAGTTTGTTACCTCCTCTGTGAGCGCCTTTTGTTTATTTCTTTTTTATTGTTAAATAAACATGTATTTAAATTCACGCCTCGCACGCGCCAATTTTCCTTTGCACCACGGGAGAACAAACCACGCCACAGACCCAGTCCTGACAGTAGGACGCCAGCAGAAAAATTCTCCCGCAAGAAAGTTGGTCAGTTTGGATGAGGCTTCTTGGGAGGTGCTGCGCGCCATGGAGATCGAGACGCTGCGCTTTTCCCCCAGGGAGCGCAGGGGGATGATGTGGGGGAATGGAGGCAAGCTGGTGCCAATCGGCGCGTCGTTCCCGTCCCGAAAGCGTCGCCAAGGACGAGGGAAGACTTCCGCGAGCCGGCAGGACACGCCGCTCCCACAAGCCCCTCCCCCTCCGGGCGGAAGCAAGCCACAGGCAGCCCGGCGTCACCCTGATGACATCACAGACCAGGATTTTTTTTTCAAGACTTTTTCTTGTGATCCCTCACCTCCAGCAAAAGACTTTAAAGACATGATAAGACATTACCAAGACATGTTTTTAGAAATAAGAGCATGTCAAGCCAAGCCACCCAAATTTCATGCCCCGCCCCCCAAGACTCAAGCCACGCCCATGTCACAACAGGTTTCTTTTTTTTCACCCACTCAATCACATGTAGAAAAAAAAGGACATTTTGGACAGTTTGGAGGGGAAGATTCTGCCCCCCCCTGACCTCCCTCCAGCCACCCCAAAAGACGGTTCCAGACCGCAGGGAGCGCGTCTGGGATCCGCTCCTTGAGGGGGGGGGGGGGGGCTAGGGCTGGGGACTGTTCAGTTGGGGTCGCTTTTCGTCACGCCAAGCCACAGCCTCCAGCATGACCACCACCACCACCAGTATTTCGTCACGCCAAGCCACAGCCTCCAGCACGACCACCACCACCAGTCTTTCGGCCTGCTAAGCCGCAACCTCCGGTTCGGTCACCACCACCGGTCTTTCGACCTGCCAAACCACAGCCACCAGCACGGCCACCACCACCAGTTTTTCGACCATTCCAAGATCCACCTGCTCCACGCCCAGCTCCACGCCAAGCCCCACCACGCCAAGCGCCACCAGTACCTGCTCCACGCCAAGCGCCACCAGTACCTGCTCCACGCCAAGCGCCACCAGTACCTGCTCCACGCCAAGCGCCACCAGTACCAGCTCCACGCCAAGAGCCGCCAGTCGCAGCTTCACGACGCCAAGTGCCGCCAGTCGCAGCTCCACGACGCCAAGTGCCGCCAGTCGCAGCTCCACGACGCCCAGTGCCGCCAGTCGCAGCTCCACGACGCCCAGTGCCGCCATACATACATAGGCAGCACGGTGGAAGAGGGGTTAGTGCATCTGCCTCACAATACGAAGGCCCTGAGTAGTCGTGAGTTCAATCCCAGCCTCGGGATCTTTCTGTGTGGAGTTTGCATGTTCGCCCCGTGACTGCGTGGGTTCCCTCCGGGTACTCCGGCTTCCTCCCACCTCCAAAGACATGCACCTGGGGATAGGTTTATTGGCGACACTAAACTGGCCCTAGTGTGTGAATGTGAGTGTGAATGTTGTCTGTCTATCTGTGTTGGCCCTGTGATGAGGTGGCGACTTGTCCAGGGTGTAAACCGCCTTCTGCTCGATTGTAGCTGAGATAGGATCCAGCACCCCCCACGACCACGAAGGGAATAAGCGGTAGAAAATGGATGGATGGATGAATAACATACATACACACACATATTTAAACAAACAAATCCATACATAAGCCGGTGGAGCAGCGATCCAGCCCTGGAACCCACCGTCCACCGAGAACCAGTCGACCCATTCCCTTGTGCTGAAAATTTTAATTTCCCCTTGGGGATTAATAAAGTATTTCTGATTCTGATTCCTCCGACAGGTCTGGACGCATGCCTCCCCCCAGGGACAACTCCAGACAAGCCCACACCCAGACGACAGCACAGCATCGTGTGAGGGCAGGCCAAGCCAACCAACACGACAACAAACGAAAACAAAGCAGGCAAGTCCGCCAGCCCCGACAACCACCAAACGCCATCACAAACCACAACAGCGGCCACCCTCTCGCAACGGGCCCAGCAGCACTGTAGAGTGTAAGCAAAATAAGTTGTGCGAGTTTTGGGAAAAAAAATGTAGCTCACATGAAAATACAGATTTTAACCCTTTAATCGCATTTTGCTTCCAAAATAATCCATCCGAAGTTGACCAAACTAGAGTAAAATTTGCACCTATCCGTATAGCATCTTTGAAACAAACTTAAACCATAACCATAACCAAATGGACTGTGATTGTGAAAGTGATTGACGCTGCAGAGCTGTGTGTGTCCTCCTCCTCCTCCATGCGCAGAGGGGAGGGGGGCTTCAGTTGCTCACATCACAGAATAAACAAAGTCTTAGTTGGAGGAACTGGTCAGTAAAAGACAACGTTTTTTTCACCACCTTAAAACTTGACACAAATTGTAGTACGCACTAGTAACTACGAGGGTTTGTTAGTTAGTTTCAGTTCATATCGAACATGCAATTCAATTAGAACGGAGGGAATATTGAACAACAAATTAATGATTGAAGTGACAAACTTGCCATCCAAATAATACCACGTTTGTTGACAAGAACATACAGCCATGGAACAGTGGCGTGCGGTGAGGTTAAGGTCAGGTGAGGCACTGACTTCATCACAGTCAGATTTACAAACATATGAACCCTAAAGAGTATCTTATTCACCATGTGATTGGCAGCAGTTAACGGGTTATGTTTAAAAGCTCATACCAGCATTATTCCCTGCTTGGCACTCAGCATCAAGGGTTGGAAATGGGGGTTAAATCAGCAAACATTATTCCTGGGCGCGGCGCCGCTGCTGCCCACTGCTCCCCTCACCTCCCAGGGGGTGAGCAAGGGATGGGTCAAATGCAGAGGACAAATTTCACCACACCTAGTGTGTGTGTGACAATCATTGGTATACTTAACTTTAACTTTACACTTACAAGCTGTAGCACACAAAAAAGCACATTTAATAAAAAAAACGTTATTATGGTCTTACCTTTACTTATAAGTGCGGGAGCAGTGGTGCTTGTGTTGGAAGAGTTGTAAATGAATGAAACATGAAATCCGCGCTGCAGTGCAGGTGTACCTAATGTTGTGTCCTTGTTCACGGCTCCTCCGGCGCGGCGCACGAGCATTGTTGTTTTTGCACTTTTTGGCTTCTTGTTAAGTGACTTTTTTGGGGTGGATTCGGTCTTGCACGTAGAGGGTTTGGGTGTGGGCTTTGGTTGGTGTGGCGCTCCCGTCAGGCGGTGCATTCTGCGGCGGAGGTGCTTGGCACCAGGAGGCGGGGTTATGAGACGAGCCTCCAGTTTTATGATCGCTCAGCACAATAAATACTTTACACACATACAGTTGTTGACAAAATACACTGTACATTATATACCTCAGCTAACTAAACTATGGAAATGTATAATATAATTCCTATAGCAATACAGTCTCACTGCACAGCAGGCCAGCAGTTAGCAGAGTCATTGTGCACAATCCATGTTGAGGCACAAATCAGTGACGTGCTTCAACTGGCTGCTGATCACCGCACCGTCTGTTCTCAGTATTTGAACGGCAAATGTGAAAATAAAAATAAAAATAATCTAAAACTGGTGAAGTTAAATGGAAAATAACTTTAGTATAATCACTGGATACATATAAATATTTAATTAAATTTTTTTCTTTTTACTTTTTTTTTTCTTTCCATGATGGCAGGTGAGGCCGTGCCTCCCCTGCCTCTAGTGACGGCACGACACTGCCATGGAAGCACATTCAATCTATTTATTAAGCAGAGGTAAATAAAACAAACCAGTGAAAGATTCAAAAGAGCTGCTGTCAGAGCCGACAAACTTCTGCTGCTAGCCTGCCAAGCTAACAAAAACATCTAAAGCCTGCATGGGCTCGCTGGCGTCACACGTCACTAGGCAACAGGCACTGCCTTTTAAAAAGGCACACACATAGATGCACACACTGAAACTTATCTTATGCCAGATATTGGAAGTTATTTTTAAGTAACGCATTAGCTACTTTACAGAGTATTTTTTTACATTTATTAAAGAGTAATTCCGTTAGCAATTCAATTACTGTTTTGGTAAAGTAACGAGTAACTAGAATTAATGACTTTTTAAAAGTTATTTTCAGAAAGCAGCCTGTCACACAGCATCATAAGCAGTTGGCAGGTTGGTGTTCCTGGCTAAAATCTTTGTGTGTATGTACCATAGTAATGTTTACCTACACAAACACCATTGTTCAATGTTAATTATGTTCATGCTGCTGCTGACGTTTAAATATAACCTCTTAAACCAAGGCACTTTATTTCACATTTTGTTCTTTTGTAATTTTGTTAGCTGAAGAATTGAGCTTAGTCAATTATATTAGACTTTTCTTACATAATTTCCAAGGCTTTTTCCTTTTTCTAATCCCAAAACACTTCTTAAGTTGGGATCCTATTATATGAAACCTACTTTTCTTACTTGTTGGTACCTGTTATTGTGTATTTGGGCTCCCCGTCAGTCCTGAAAATTTTAAATCAAGGCATGGTGGAGATATTTAATTACGTCAACGGATATTTCCATTTGTGGGTTAGTTTATGGGCCAAATAATATTGCCATATGACTTTGCATCCATATCACCCAGCCCTTCACTCGTGTTAGTGACAGTACTAGCAGAGTTTAGGTATGTTCTCTGTGTTTAATTGAGCCTTGCAGTAGGCCTTATGATCCCATTGTGTTTAAACGTATGAGTGCACATTTGTACATTCAGTGTTAATAATGAAATTGTGATATTTGAGACATTTTATATAGCTCCTAAGTTTTTTCTATGCTACAATAAGTTTTCTGTGCGATTAATTTTTGTCACCGGTGATACAAGGGAAAGGCTAAGCGTACAGCCCTGCCCAGCAGCCACAGGCGCTTGCAACACAAACAAATGGCAGCAAAAGCAATGACTGCAAAACCCCGACAACCAGCAATACGCGATCAAATCAAATCAAATGACTGAAAAACTGCGACCGACAAGACCATGGAGACCAGTCAGCCTAAACGCCAACACGCAAACACCACCACCACCAAGAAACCCCAGTTCCCAATCCGAACCTGCACAAAAACACCACCAACCAAACAACCGAGCCACAGCACCCACACCAAACAAGATGGCTGCGCTTCCCCCGCACCAAGCCAATGACACAAACCCCACAGCATGAAGCTGGAACAGACGGACACGGACCCCACAGGACAGGAAGTGAAACCTGCACGAGGCCACATAAACCGGAAGCGAAACAACTCACCACCCAAACCACTTCCATTAAAAAAAAAAAACATCGAAAATATGACAAACACCGTGCCAATTTAAAATGAACTGAAGTCTATTTACGGTTATCTGTTCTTGGTCCACCAAAAACATCCCAATTTTAAAATGTGACATGCCTTTTAAAAATGAAAAAAATAACATTTAGATAACACTGTTTGGAAAGCATTACAGTAGCATATATTACGAACAACTACAGTAATTGTATGCAATAATGTTGTTCAGCATTTACCTTGAGGAGCGGAATAATGCATATATTCTTCAGTCCCTGTCCATTGTTGCCAAGTCTGTGTATTATTCCCTTATTGTAAACTGCTGCCACTGCACTTCTTCTCCTTTGCATCTGATGGTTGAAGGGCAGGACGTCAATCTCTGAGCGGCACTCAAACGTGCATGTCAACTGTCAAATGAAAACGTATGTTTGTTACTTGTTAAAAAGAAGCAGAAACAACAAATGTAACAATATATTAATTATTCATTGCTCAACAGGCCCTGTTGTAAATCTGACTTCAAAGTTTGCTCGCAACTTCAAGTATAACAAAGAGCTGAAAGACAGCTCCTAGCTCAAATTACTCTTAAGTTTAGGTACTCATAACTTGGGGTGTCACAAATTAATGTACTATATATAAAACCTCTGATAATAAAATCTGTCCAGCTGACGTGACTGAGAACAAATGCCAATCATGCAAACAACAAGGGTTGGAAATCAATAAACGGTTCTCGTTCTGAACCCGTCCCCGGTGTATCAATTCCTTGGAATTGCTTTGCCATTTTGTCTAGCGGTTCACTTAACAGTTCTTGCGTAGTGACTTCAGCAACATGGCAGCACCTGGTGAAAAAAGCGCACCAAAATTTGCGGATATTTTACTAAAAAAAGATTGCACCAGCGCTACTTTTAATAATTCCGAGGTTGGTATTTTATCAATCGGAGAGTCCATCCATCCATCCATTTTCTACCGCTTGTTCCGTTCCGGGTCGCGGGGGTGCTGGAGCCTATCTCAGCTGCACACGGGCGGTAGGCGGGGTACACCCTGGACAAGTCGCCACCTCATCGCAGGGCCAACACAGATAGACAGACAACATTCACACTCACATTCACACACTAGGGCCAATTTAGTGTTGCCAATCAACCTATCCCCAGGTGCATGTCTTTGGAGGTGGGAGGAAGCCGGAGTACCCGGAGGGAACCCACGCCGCCACGGGGAGCACATGCAAACTCCACACAGAAAGATCCAGAGCCCAGGATCGAACCCAGGACCTTCGTATTGTGAGGCACACGCACCAACCCCTGTGCGGAAGATATAAGAGCAATATGATAAACATTTGAACACACAGCATGCAATGAATGTCGTGTTTTTGAACTGCGCCAATGTCATCCCAGGCAGCCGCAGTCATATGATATAAATACAACAGGTACTAATACCGTCTATTATGTAAGAGCTATTACCTTTTAAATTAAAATGAAAGCCTTCTCATTTAGATGAGCATGAGGAGACATATTCTGACTGGTTTGGAGGCGGGCAGTAATGACTCCAGTTCACGTCAGCCGCAAGTTTTCACCGAGGCAGGGAAGAGTACCACTCAGCCAGTAACGACTATTATCAACAAGCAGTGACTAAGTTTGTGGTCACCAGCTTGCAACAATTTGCCACGTAGATGCACCTTTAGTAGGTGAATGTTCAATAGTAGTCAGACAAAAGTTGCATGTTAACCTCCAACCACATTTTCTCTCAGTCATTATATTGTACAGGTGGAACTCATGAAATTAGAATATTGTTTCAAAGTCCATTTATGTCAGCAATTAACTTCAAATGTGGAACTGATATGTTATATTAACTCATTGCATGCAACGTAAGATATGTCAAGCCTTTAATTATCTAATTTTGATGATCATGGCTTACAGTTTACAGTACACCACATTTTCTGATATTTTCAATTCAAGGTTTTCATAAGCTGTAAGCAATGAACATTGTATCCAAAGAAGGCTTAAACCAAAGGTGTCAAACGTACCCGCGGAGCAGGCCTGCAAACAGGTTTTATCCGGCCTGCGGGATGAGTTTGCCAAGAATAGAATTTAGCCAAGAAAATTTATGAAAGAACCTGCTGTTCTATATGTGTCCACTAGATGTCACAATAGCAATTTGTTGTATCTTTGTAGATGATGCTACATATGTAAAACAAATAAACCACATGATCAAACTACATAAATAACATCCTGTAAATTTGATTTTGATATTATTTCATCTTGATAGATTGAAAATTAACACCAATGAGTTGACTGAAGAACATTAACATATAATTTATTCAGAAAGTATGAATAACGACAAATAAAGATTGAATACTATTAACCGCAACATCTAAGTGTAAAAAACCCCCAACAACATTATGATTTGCGCGCTGATTTTCCACTTCGTGCGCGCGACACCCTTTTGCGCGCGCGTGGTGCCTTTGTGCGCGCGCGGCGCCTTTGTGCGCACGCAGAAAGGCAACGCCCGCGCGCACAAAGGCGCCGCGCGCGCACAAAGCCGTCTCGGTCTGTGCGCTGTCATGTCAGTCCGGTTGCTAAGTTAGCTTCAATGGCGTCGTTAGCACAGCATTGTTAACCTTCGCCAGCCTGGAAAGCATTAACCGTGTATTTACATGTCCACGGTTTAATAGTATTGTTGATTTTCTATCTATACTTCCAGTCAGGGGTTTATTTATTTTGTTTCTATATGCAGTTAAAGCAAGATGCTATCACGTTAGCTCGTAGCTAAAGCATTTCGCCGATGTATTGTCGTGGAGATAAAAGGCACTGAATGTCCATTTCGCGTTCTCGACTCTCATTTTCAAGAGGATATAGTATCCGAGGTGGTTTAAAATACAAATCTGTGATCTACAATAGAAAAAGGAGAGTGTGGAATCCAATGAGCCAGCTTGTACCTAAGTTACGGTCAGAGCGAAAAAATATACGTCCATCGCTGCCTCTCAAGTCATTCACTATAACGTTCCTCATCTACGAATCTTTCATTCTCGCTCAAATTAATGGGGTAATCATCACTTTCTCGGTCCGAATCTCTCTCGCTCCATTGTAAACAATGGGGAATTGTGAGGAATACTAGCTCCTGTGACGTCACGCTACTTCCGGTACAGGCAAGGCTTTTTCTTATCAGCGAGCAAAAGTTGCGAACTTTATCGTCGATTTTCTCTACTAAATCCTTTCAGCAAAAATATGGCAATATCGCGAAATGATCAAGTATGACACATAGAATGGATCTGCTATTCCCGTTTAAATAAAAAATAATAATTTCAGTAGGCCTTTAAATGCACTGCACATGAGTGTAATAAAAAAGCACCTGGACTTGCTAGTTCACACAGCATCCCTGCTGTTAGACATTCATGTGTGTTGTTTCGCTTGTTGCATTATTACTTTTCTTCTCATCATAGTCCTAATACTTGTCAAGTATCCCGTTTTGGCCTGAAACATCCTGTATTTTACACCTCTTTCCTAGCCTGACTAGCCAGCCCATCTCTCTTGCATTCTGTTCGATTGCATTACGAAATTTGAATGTAAATGAAAAATCATGTAGGGCTGGTATGTTTTATTTATTTTATTTTATTTTATTAACACTGGTATGTTTTATTTGTTGACCTTCAAATTAAATGTGCTGTGACATGACATGTCATCGGTCTTACACATTTTGGTTATATACTGTACTTCTGTATTCTATAGTAACCAATTTGCATCTTCCTTTTCTAAACAGAAATGCTGGCAGGGATGGAGAGGAGGTTTTTTGAGGGGGGCATTGATGGCAAAGTACCAAAGTACTCAATGACCGACTTTGAAAAATACAACTTCAAGTAGGTTGTAAAAAAAAGGCAGATGAAGTGAAACTATAGCAATGCTTTTCTTTACACTCTCTCATGCACACAGATACTCATGTTATGAGAAGCATATTGTTTCAAAAATATGAACATTAATTGTTGTTATTTTAAACATCTTTCAGATTACATTGCTCGAATTCAAAAACCACTTTACTACACAATTATTAGGCCAAATGTGCAGGATTATTCTATTAGTATTAGTTATTTTTATGTTTTATCATATTTTAGCTTATTTTTATGTTTCATCATATCTTAGTCTATTTTTATATGGTCTTATTATATTTATATTTCAGTTTTTATTGTATTTTATTTTATAGTTTTTCATATTGTAGTTTATTTTTATGTTTGATTATATCTTATCTTATTTCATATTATTTTTGGACTTTTACCTGATGTGTATTTTAATTATTTTTAATCCATTTATTTTATCATCTAGTGTTTCCTCAAAGAGCCCTCTGGATCTCCACGTCCAGAGGGTTCCTGTGATTGTCTCTTCTCGCTGGAGCCTCTGTATCCATGCATGTGCCATTGTCATTGTGTTGTTATTATTATTGTTGTTGTTGTTTGTTTATTTTTATGTACATGTTTGACTGTCTTCATGGGTTGTGGGTGTTATTTCTCATTTTGTTTTTAACTATGTAAAGCACTTTGAGCTGCATTTTAAATGTATGAAAAGTGCTTTATAAATAAACATGTATTATTATTAGTAATAGTATTTTTCTTTTGTTTTGGGATCACAGGACTATTGGAAAAATATTTGCTGTGAGTCTCGCACAAGGGTGGACCACCACCAAACTTTTTAATGCAGTGGTGTTACAGCTACATATCCACTGGTGAATTTGACCAGGGATCAATAACTGAAAAGGACGTTGTGGACCTGGAGCTCATGGAACTAATAAAAGAGGTAGCACATTTAATTGTGTGGGCAAAATGTGTTTTGAATAATTTCATGTTTGGGTTTCATATGTTGTTTTGATTTCATTACTTGTGTACTTTTCAAAGATTGAGGCTGCTGACAGTGAACTCCTGATGGCATACACAGACAGGATTTTGTCATGTGGATACACAGGGCCTGTGTCCATTGAAAAAAAGGAAGACATTGTGCGGTAGGACATGTCCCTCAGTGTCGCTTCAACTTTTGTTGCTAATGTAATTAATTCACTATTTTTGTTATAGCTCTTTAGTTCTACACTCTATAGTCAGGTTACTGCCCATGCTCCAACAAATCTCCTCTGGAATGAAACTGTATGACCTCCTCACCTTAGTCCAGCAGGAAAACGACATCTGCAGACAGCTTTTTGTTCCAGGATCTTTTTGCAAGGTAAACATTTCATAATGTCCATTAAAAAGTCATCTGCATTTAATAATTTACAGAATATCCACAATTAAACTGTCATGACTTTCTTCTTTTTATAAACTCAAGGTGGATGCTGATTTTCTTGTGCAGTCCCTATCCCCTGTCTTTATTGAGATTGGCACAATGAGACATCAAAGAGAGTCCACAGTGGTCAACTTTCTCCAAGACTTTGTACAGGCTATGGAGGATGAAGGTGAATATTTTCTTTTTAATTCAAATGTTGTTGCTTCACCTTCAAAACAATTACAAAGCACAGTTTGTTAGCAGTTAATTTGGTGGATTACATATATTTGTCCTATATAGTCCTTTACATAGCAGTCAACATCAACACTTACATTATAATCATACTGCCTTTTAATGCTTGAACTGAAGTTTGTTTTGTATCATTAATGCCATCATAAAACTTCCTGTTTCAACATAAAAAAAACTAAACTAAAAACTTTCTATCACTTTTTCAGAAGAGGATGAACACAACTCAGAGACCAGAGAAGAAGATGAGGTCAACAAGGCTGAAAAACAAAACAATGAGACACATATTAATGTTGGCAAGTTCTGCCAGTGGCTCACAGGACAGTCTCATATTCCTTTAAGTTATGCAGAACGTAAACACTTTAAAATAGTCATGGAATTTGACCATGACTGTGAGGTTCGTTATGGTGCAAATCATACCATCTGCTATCCTGTGGTTAATGCATGTTCCTGCTCAGTTTCATTCCCAGTTGCACACCTGAGAACATATGCAGAGTTCAAAACAGTACTCTCTCAGGCCATTGTCAATGGCTTTGAATTTAGCCAGTATTAATAAATAAATAAATGATAAATGGGTTATACTTGTATAGTGCTTTTCTACTTTCAAGGTACTCAAAGCGCTTTGACAGTATTTCCACATTCACCCATTCACACACACATTCACACACTGATGGCGGGAGCTGCCATGCAAGGCGCTAACCAGCAGGAGCAAAGGTGAAGTGTCTTGCCCAAGGACACAACGGACGTGACTAGGATGGTAGAAGGTGGGGATTGAACCCCAGTAACCAGCAACCCTCAGATTGCTGGCACAGCCACTCTACCAACCTCGCCACGCCGCCCTTTGAGGGGTTTAAGTTTAAGGAGGAGACCCACTGTGCAATGAGTGGTCCAGAACATGTCTATAAGGCGTCATCAATAAAACCTACAGGAGATGTCCTCAGGGAGGCCACAGTGACCACACTATGTCTTTCCATGGAGGTCTTGTCTTAATGTGAAATGAACGGGGGGAGTGGAATAAAAAATTGTGACTTCACATTGAATCAAATCTAAACCTCCTGCATGACAGGTGAGATTTCTACCATCTGGACCACCAGTGCATCCGAGGTAACATTGAGTCTTGTAAGCATCACATCACAGATATGAGATGGTTACTAAGGTATTGTAAAACTCAATGTTACTAAGGAAGCACTGGTGGGCGAGTGGTAGGAGTCCCACTTGTCATGCAGGAGATTTAGGTTTGATTCAATGTAAGTAGAGAGGTGATGCCTTGGAGATGTGTTTTGGATCAGTCTTTGCTCAGTGGGGATGAATGAACTCCAAACTCATTGTATGCGCAGTCGTTTCACATGTTCATGGCAGACAATGTATAGTTGTTCATTTGTCAAGTTTGGGTCATTCGGATCAATGAGAGTTTGGAGTTCATTCAGCTCCTCCTCAGTTAGAGGGCAATCATATTCAGGCACCACAATGTCAGTTTCAGGTTCCAAGTCGTTGCCATTATAATCAGCCGCAGTCTCCCAATCAATGTCCGGCTCTTGAAGATCCTATGTGCCAAAAGAGAGTATTTTAGTTTACACAGAACATTACAGTGTATGGTTGTTATTTATTTTCAAGGTGTTCCATTCTTCCTGGATCTTTGTTCAGTATACGCTAATTCAATCCTCGTGTTTTGATTGTTTTCTTTTTTTTAGCCACAAAAATACTGTCGACAAAACACTTACTGCAATGTTCTCAGAATGAGCATCACTGTTGTTCAACATCTGTCCACATTCCCACATCTGCATCGGACTTCGGTTTCCCTCAGTGCGCATTGGATGGTGGTTCCAGCCTTCAGTGAAGATCTCCAAGTCTTTTTTGAGTCTTGGAAGAAATGCGTAGTGGACACAGAATATGTCGTCTATGGACGAGATGTCCAGTATGTAATTTTCTTCAAGCGAATACAGAAGGTTGGAATACTTGAACGATACAGAGATCCACAAATCTCGCCATAACCGCTCTATCCTATTGAGGGTCACAAAAACATAAAAATTGAATTTCCATGAAGGCAAACATGATATTGTGTTAATAAGTGAAAGCTAGAGGAATTGTACCTTTGATTGTGGACACTCTTTCCCGAGATGAAACTTCCACGATTGTTGCCACGGACTGTGAACATAAACCGGGCGATGTCCACGTTCTCTACTCCCTGGTCAGCTCGTACCCTGAAATTGGTTAAAATGGAGGAATCAACAGAACAATGTATTTGTAACTTTTGTACATGAGTACACTATCCAATTCGTATTTTCAACATTAACAAATGTGCCCAGTAATAATAGTATGCATATAAAGTCCCCTTTTTGGTTACAGCTAAAAACATGCAGTGAGACAATAGCAGGGAATCATGAGCCAAGAATATGAACTATGTAGAGAAATGGCATAAAATATGTTCCTGTCTTAGTTTTTTTAATCAAATAGTATAAGCACTTAATGCTGTTGTTCAGCCAAAGGATGGGGTACATAATATTATATTTGTATCTGTCATTTCTGAAAATTGCCAATATGCATAGCATTGTAATAATCTGAATAACACTACCTTGAGGGTAAACCATGTTGTTGAGTGGCCTCCAGAAAGAAGTGAAATGCTGTTGAAGCACAGTTGTTGGTCGCTGCATTTAAGTACAGTATCTACAAAAGTCAAATAAAATGTAAACCATGCGTGTGCACCTGCACCAAGATTACACTTGGAAACTAAAAAAAAGTAAAATAAACACGATGGCAGTTTGAATACAATATGTGGGCAACTGCCAAATTTGAACAACTGCTTTGGATATGTTGCCTCAATAATGTGAGATTCTGGCATATTGGCTACAGGGAAGGCGAGGGTGAAATTAAAAATTATGTACAAGATCCTGTCCTGGGAGGCTTAAGTACATGGAGCAATTGGACTGAGAATGGTACTATTGTAGCCTCAATTTTTTTTTAAAAATGAAACAATCCACAGAAAGACTAATTATTATAATGTGATTTGTAAAAAACAAAAATTAGGTTACCTTTCTCGAAAAACCATCGATTCCTCCAAATATGACAATATTGTATCTGAGAAGCAAACATACAACTTGAATTTAGTCATTTACGATTTGTGCACTAAACAGTGTACAAACAGTGAAATTTGGTTTAAGTGGGTAAAGGTCCAGAATAATGCATACAAATAAAAATATTCCATATATTATGTGAAATGACATATCCCCATGATGGATAGTCACTGTACAAATGAGAACTGGTTGATTATCAGATTACATATATATAAACATCTTCAGTACAAACCTGATCAACATGTGATTTGTGTCCACATGTACCAGGGACAAGGGCCCTGGTACAGAGTAAACTCTGCGTATGACACAGCCAAGACTGGACAGTCTTGAGATGATACCTATGGAATCAACTCTGTGCATGCAGGCAGCAACTCTTCTCCATGGAACTCTGTGTCCCAGAGAATCCAGTCGGCCTTTTACCATTCTGTAGCCTGCATTTGGTAAATCACGCTTAATGTCAGAAACCAAATAGTCAAGCTCAGCATCGGTGATGGGACTATACATGGCCCTGACAGAAAGCTCATTCTCTATCATCCTTCGATAGATTGTCATTCTTGAAACACCCATCAGTGTGGCTATTCAAGGCACAGGAAGGTGTACGCCAAGCAGTTCCTTCAAAATTGTGGGGCGTCCTTTGGTGCCTGTCTTGTCCACTGTGACATCTGGGGCTGGATGTTCCAGTTGTGCTTTCACAAGTTCAAAGAGTTCCTGCAAAGTCTGGATAATAGCAGCTGGTACTTGAATGTGGTTGGATAGGGCTTGCAGAAGATACAGCTCCTGTCGACAAACAAATTCTAAAAAGTCAAATTTTAGTGGAGTTGTGGAAAATGCCAATTTAATTTTATCTAAAAGTCTTTGAAGAAGGTAATGTTTCATCTGTTGAGAGAACATCACATATTTAATGAAGTGTCAAGATCAATATCTCTCTTTTCATACACATACAACCAGTCGACAGATGTCAGTCAATGATGGAAATTATGATGTAGCGGCTGGCTACGGGGTGTTAGCCAATGGCTTTGGCTGGGGGGCGGGACTTCTGGGGAAGTGAGGGAAGTGACGTTGTTGACAGGAAGTGTTGGTTCGAGTTTTGCCGGGAAAGGAGATAGACGCATGTTGGAGCTGTTGTGTGCCTTAAATGCATTTTGTACAATAAATGCAAGATAACTGAAGAAGTCTCTGAGCCTACATTCCTGAGATTATTACACTGGTGTCAGAAGTAAAACCGACGATTTTCGGAAGAGACTTTGTCGCGGTAAGGACACGCTGCGTATCGCGCATTAGCAAGTTAGCTTCAGTCTGTGAGTTAGCTAGGACCGCAAGCCGTTTAGCATGTTTAGCTCCGGTGAGCATAAGTTTAAAGTTGAGCGGGATGACGCTGTTTTGGAACGGGTGACCGTCGAACAGCCGCGCTCCTGCTCGCACACGAGCGGCTCGTCAGCCCATGAGGACGTAAAGATGTCGCCGCTGCCGCCGCAGCCCACACCTTCCCCGCACGGCGCGTCCCCCCCACCGTCTGCGGCCGCAGTGAAGACGCCAAAATTTGCCGGTGGATCAGATTGGGAGGCGTTCCACGCTCAATTTGAACTGTTGGCGGACGCTAGAAGGTGGGAAGAAAGGGACAAAGCATTGCAATTGGCCTTGTGTCTGGAGGGAGAGGCTCTTTCGTGCCTTCTGCTGCTGGACCCTGAACAGCAGCGGTGCTACGCAGCCCTGGTGGGGGCGCTCAAGAGGAGGTTTGGGAGATGGTCTCAGCCAGCGCTTTTAAAAACTGAACTGAGAGGGAGGTGCAGGAAGCCTGGCGAGCCACTCCGGGGGCTCGCTAATGACATTGAGGGCCAGGTGCGCCGTGCATATGGTCACCTGCCTGCTGATGCACGGAACGAGCTCGCAACTGACCTGTTTGTTGGAGCCATTACTCCTCCTGATCTGCGTGTGCAGGTGCAGCTTCAGCACCCGAGGTCCCTGCAGGAGGCACTGGAAGCTGCCGTGGAGAGGGAGATGCTGAGGAGCGCAGCTGCAGCCGGGGAACTGGAAAGTATACCCCATCCAGTGAGGGCGGCATCGTCACACCCGTCTAGCGACGCGGCTCCGGCTTGGGCGAAAGAAATTACCGAACTGCTGAGGTCGGTGACTCTGCAAAGTCAACGTGGCCCGCGCCCCATGCAGGTCTGCTGGGGATGTGGCCAACCTGGACACTTTCGCAGGGAGTGCCCTGCCACTCGTCGTGAGCCGGGAAACGGCGCCGGGCCCGCATAGTCAGGGGTATGCGGGCCCCTACGTCCACCGCGGACCCTGACTCGCCAGCCCAGGCTCGTCAAGCAGGGGAAGGAGCACATCAGCACAGCCAGGGGGGAGGGGCTCCATCCCCCCCAGAAGCAGACGACGACTCGCCTTCTACTCCTTCTTCTCGCTTTCGGGCACCCGGAGGAGCCCAGCGGCACAGCCAGGGGGGAGGGACTCCATCCCCCCCAGAAGTAGATGACAGCAGTGTGCCACCTATGGCGGTGGGCTGGACACGGGGGGGGGGGGGGGGAAAGTGGGGGCTCCTGCCATGTTGCTGTCTCTGTCCAGGGGGTGCCTACCGTGGGTCTGGTGGACACAGGGTCATCGGTAACGCTGGTAAGACCGGACGTTCTTCCCAGCAGTACACCACTTGAACCCACGGCAGTACAGCTACGCACAGTCACGGGCCAGCTAGCTCCTATGGTGGGGAAGGGGTTCCTGTGGTTGTGCGTGGGGGGAAAGCGAGTTCGCCACCTAGTTTGGGTGGCAGACGTGCAAGACTGCTGCATCTTAGGGCTGGACTTCCTCCAGGTCACTGGGTGCCTGCTAGACATGGGGAGGGGTACACTTAACTTCCCGGGGGGCCCTACAGTTGCCATGGGTACCCTAGTTCCCGGGCCCCTGCCCGTTTCACCGCATGCCTCTACATTCTTGTTGCCTCACACATCACCTGGTTACTACCCCTGCCCTCGCCCTGTCTCCCTTCAGCCAATGAGGGGGGAGACAGAGCTGTGTATTACCCGGGGATGCCAGCCCTGGGCATCCCTACCCACGGGCCCCCACCCGCAGCCGGCACCCCCGGTCATAGGGGGAGGAGTGTGGAGAGAGGAGTACAGGGACTTGGAGAAACAGCAACAGGAGCAGCTGAAACAGCTGCTGGTGGAATTCCAGGGCAGCTTTGCAATGAACGAGAGTGAAGTGGGAAGAACCCACTTGGCAGAGCATGTCATAGACACTGGCTTGGCGCGGCCCATCAAGTGCCACGCACGCCGCATCCCCCTCGCTCGACAGCAGGTATGCGACAAGGCCGTAGATGACCTGCTGCGGGCCGACTTTATTGAGCCGTCCGAGAGCCCCTGGGCGGCACCTGTGGTCATGGTCGCCAAGAAGAAGGCTGGAGATTGGCGATTCTGTGTGGATTACAGACGGCTGAATGAAGTGACCACAAAAGACTCTTACCCCCTCCCCCGTATTGATGAGTCCCTGGACCTAGTTTCCGGCTCCTCGTGGTTCACCACTCTGGACCTTAAAAGCGGGTATTATCAGGTACCCCTTTCTCCTGAATCTCGCCCTAAATCTGCCTTCTGTACTGGCCGGGGCTTGTGGCAATTCAAAGTCCTCAGTTTTGGGCTCTGTAATGCCCCCGCCACTTTTGCCCGGCTTATGGACAAAGTGCTGGCTGGTATTTCCCGTCAAGAGTGCCTGGTGTACCTGGACGACATCTTGGTACATGGGCGTTCTTTCGAAGCAGCCCTGGGGTCCCTGAGGAGAGTCCTGGAGAGGATTCGAGCAGCGGGCCTTAAACTGCACCCCGAGAAATGCAGTTTCATGCGGCGGGAAGTAACTTTCTTGGGACATGAGCTGGGGGCAGATGGCATTGGCGCCATGGGAGAGAAGGTGCGGGCTGTGAGAGATTGGCCCGCCCCTCGGGACCAAGGACAGCTGAAGAGCTTTATTGGGCTTGCCTCGTACTATCGGAGGCACGTGCGGGGTTTTGCCACAATCGCCGCGCCCCTATATCGATTGCTGGAAAAAGGCAAAGACTTTGTGTGGTCCGAAGGGTGCCAGGAGGCATTCTGGGGGCTGAAACGGGCCTTGTGTGAGGCCCCGGTACTCGCCCCACCTGACCTCGCCCTGCCCTTCTTACTGGACACTGATGCCAGCGGAGTGGGGGTCGGGGGTGTACTTGCACAGCCGTGGCAGGAAGGGGAAAGGGTGGTGGCATACTTCAGCCAGAAACTCAACAAGTCTGAACGGAACTATTGTGTCACCCGCCGAGAACTCCTGGCAGTGGTGCTCTCTATCAGACACTTTAAATATTACTTGTGTGGCCTCCCCTTTGTGATCAGAACTGACCACTCTGCCCTCCAGTGGCTAATGACTTTCCGGGAGCCGGAGGGGCAGGTTGCCAGGTGGGTGGAAGAGCTGCAAGGATACAACTTTAAAATAGAACATCGGCCAGGTGCTCGCCACTCCAACGCGGACGCGCTCTCGCGCCGGCCGTGTGCAGCAGACGGATGTCGGTACTGAGAGCGCAGGGAAGCCCGGGAACAAGAGCGGCGGGCAGAGGGCGCTGAGTGTGCGGCCGTCAGTCAGGCTGATGACGTTGTCTGCGGAGAACTACAGACTGTGACGAATGCTGACTGGAGGCGCACGCAGGTGGAGGACACAGACCTTCATCCTGTTTTGCAGTGGGTAGAGGCTCGGCAGCGCCCGCCTTGGGAGGCGGTGGCACCATTCTCTAAGGCTACTAAGGGCCTGTGGGCCATGTTTGACTCATTGCGGGTGTCCCAAGGCGTGTTGCAGCGGGCATTTAAGGCCGCGGCCACGGGGGAAGAACAGTGGCAGGTGGTGGTGCCAAAGGGACTGCAAGGGGCAGTGCTTAAGGCAGTGCATGGGGGAGGTGGGTCTGGACATTTCGGGGTCGCCAAAACACTCAAGCGGCTGCGACAGGGGTTCTATTGGGGTCGGCAGAAGAGAGATGTGGAGGACTTCTGCCGCCGCTGTGACCCTTGCGTTGCCCGCAAAGGCCCCACTGGGCGCTCACAGGCACCGCTCCAACAGTTCCCAGTGGGGTGCCCCATGGACAGGGTGGGGATTGACATTACAGGGCCGTACCCACTGTCTGTCAAGGGGAACCGCTATGTCCTTTCCGCCATAGACTATTTCACCAAGTGGCCAGAGGCATACGCCATTCCCAACCAGGAGGCAGAGACCATTGCTGATGCCCTGGTGGAGGGCATGATAGGTCGGTTTGGCATCATGGCGTCTCTGCACAGTGACCGAGGCACAAACTTTGAGTCCCGGGTGTTCGCGGCCTTGTGCGAGCGCCTGGGCATTCACAAGACCCGCACTACCCCATTGCACCCTCAGAGTGATGGGTTAGTGGAGCGGTTCCATCGCAACCTGGGAGACCAGCTCACCATTGTCACCTCCCGCCACCAGCGTGACTGGGACCAACACCTACCACTGGTGCTGATGGCGTGTCGCTCTGCTGTCCAAGAATCCACGGGGTGCACACCGGCGCTTCTCATGCTAGGGAGAGAGATGCGCACACCAGCAGAGCTGGCCTTTGGCCGCCCACCGGATGCCCCGGCCTTCGCTGCAGGGCCAGAGTACGCCAGGAAATTACAGGACCGGCTGGACTCAGCCCACAGTTTCGCTCGGGAGCAGCTGCAGGAAGCTGGCATCAAACAAAAGCGCTACTATGATGTGACGACCCGAGGAAGGGACTTCGCGCCAGGCGAGTTGGTCTGGGTCTACAATCCGATTCGGAAGAAGGGCCGCAGTCCCAAGCTGGACAGCAAATGGACAGGACCCTGTAAGATACTCCAGAAGCTGGGAGAGGTTGTGTATCGTGTCCAGCTGCCCACCCGGGGAAGGAAGGTGGCCCTCCACAGAGACAGACTCGCCCCCTACCGGGGGGGTCCCCCTTCCCTTGCCTCGGATACACAGGTGACCTCTCCCTTGCCCGCCCAGCCCTTTACCAATACCCCGCTTATGCCCCAGGGGGAAGCAATTTCCCCACTCCCCTCCTCCCCCGCCCCCTCCAGCTCCCTCCCGAGGACTGGCACACCCGACCCAGCTGTCCCACTGCTGGGAAATGGAGGAGAGCGGCCGAGGCGGATGAAGAGGCCTCCGGACCACTTGCAAGACTTTGTGGTGTCCTTAGACTGAAGGGAACGGGGGTGGGGGGGTTTGTGAACCCGGTTTTGTGTGATGTGAGGATTATGTTGTTTACACTGTTTTGTTTGCACTAATGGGTTGTTCTGTTTTACATGCTGCTATGGTGTTGCCAAATGTTGCCTTACGGGTCAGTCCTCGAGGGCGAGGACTTTTTGTAAGGGGGGGGTGATGTAGCGGCTGGCTACGGGGTGTTAGCCAATGGCTTTGGCTGGGGGGCGGGACTTCTGGGGAAGTGAGGGAAGTGACGTTGTTGACAGGAAGTGTTGGTTCGAGTTTTGCCGGGAAAGGAGATAGACGCATGTTGGAGCTGTTGTGTGCCTTAAATGCATTTTGTACAATAAATGCAAGATAACTGAAGAAGTCTCTGAGCCTACATTCCTGAGATTATTACAATATTTTCAAATATGTTTTCTTTCCTCACTTGTCTGTTTAAAAAAATATTTTTATTTATTTAATATTTGTATATGTACATATTGAATGTATGCCACAATGTGGGACTATTTATTTTCTTTCCTCTATCTACTTTAAGTTTACACCAGAGTCTACCCGAACCCACTTATCTATGCGTACTTCATATCAGGACCACATGATTAGCATATGGGCCTAATTATTGATGTTATGATTGCAATTACTATTTTAGTAGAATAATGAATGACAGGTTATCACTACAATTAATAAATATGGTTTTAATATTACTATAAAAAGTATTTAGGTTTCTGCAAACAACTCAAACTATGAAAAATTAGATATCAGCCCAGATCAGTATAGATGGCAGAGTTAAAAATATGTATTTAAAAAAACAACAACAAAAAAAGCTAGCTCCATACATTAGGCAAATTAAATCTGAGAGATAATAGTGTAAGATTTACTTGTTCAGCCATGATAGCCCCATGAAAACGTGATTTCCTTTTTTTTTAAACTTTTGAATAACGTAAGATGGCCGCCACGTTGCTCCTCCATTGACTGACAGCGCTCAGAGCCAACCAGAAAGAAGGAGCGGTCTAAGCATACCCGCCCCCAAAGTAACAAAAAGAAACATGACAGCGCGAGGAGAGATGCCAGACCAAGACGGCGCGCGCGCAGAAAGGCACCGCGCGCACGCAAAAAGGCGCCGCGCGCCCGCACAAAGGCACCACGCACGCGCAAAAGGGTGTCGCGCGCGCGCGCGAAGTGGAGAATCAGCGCGCGATAACAGTTTTTATGCGCTTGGATTTTTTGGTACTAATGTGACGCCATACATGTTACCTTTAAACTAAACAAAATTGATGCTAATCCATCTTCTTTTTATCTTTTTTTCCAGAAAAATCAATTCCCATCCGAACTAACAACTAACAGTGACAGTGACAGTGACAGTGAGGACACTCAATCACACATCAGCAAAAAAATGCATAGCCAATCGGTTAGCTGGGGGCAGTCTAAAGGAAAACAGGCTTCAGCCACAGCGTTCTTTTTCTACTTGGTCCTTGTACATCACCCGTCTCAGTTTACATACGGATAACAGTGGGTTCGGATAGTAAAAAATGCAGGGGACATGCCACCTCATTATCAAATCAAAGATTTTTGTAAAGCATTTTTCACACATAGAAAATGTGGCACAAAGTACTTTAGATCTGAAAAGATAACAAAAACTGTGCCACCCACCCTCATTACATACCTAGTTTTACTGATTCCTGTGCAGAAGATCAACTAAACCTTCTATTGCTCATTCTAAATACAAACCCCATTTCCATATGAATTGGGAAATTGTGTTAAATGTAAATGTAAACGAAATACAATGATTTGCAAATCCTTTTCAACCCATATTCAATTGAATGCACTACAAAGATAAGATATTTGATGTTCAAATATTATTTTTTTGCAAATAATAATTAACTTAGAATTTCATGGCTGCAACATGTGCCAAAGTAATTGGGAAAGGGCATGTTCACCACTGTGTTACATGGCCTTTCCTTTTACCAACACTCAGTAAACATTTGGGAACTGAGGACTCGAGAGACACATTTTTTAGGCTTCTCAGATGGATTGTTATTATTATTATTATTTCCCATTCTTGCTTGATGTACAGCTTAAGTTGTTCAACAGTCCGGGGGTCTCCGTCGTGGTATTTTAGGCTTCATAATGCGCCACACATTTTCAATGGGAGACAGGTCTGGACTACAGGCAGGCCAGTCTAGTACCCGCACTCTTTTACTATGAAGCCACGTTGATGTAACACGTGGCTTGGCATTGTCTTGCTGAAATAAGCAGGGGCGTCCATGGTAACGTTGCTTGAATGGCAACATATGTTGCTCCAAAACCTGTATGTACCTTTCAGCATTAATGGCGCCTTCACAGATGTGTAAGTTACCCATGTCTTGGGCACTAATACACCCCCATACCATCACAGATGCTGGCTTTTCAACTTTGCGCCTATAACAATCCGGATGGTTCTTTTCCTCTTTGGTCCGGAGGACACGACGTCCACAGTTTCCAAAAACAATTTGAAATGTGGACTCGTCAGACCTCAGAACACTTTTCCACTTTGTATCAGTCCATCTTAGATGAGCTCAGGCCCAGCGAAGCCGACGGCGTTTCTGGGTGTTGTTGATAAACAGTTTTCGCCTTGCATAGGAGAGTTTTAACTTGCACTTACAGATGTAGCGACCAACTGTAGTTACTGACAGTGGGTTTCTGAAGTGTTCCTGAGCCCATGTGGTGATATCCTTTACACACTGATGTCGCTTGTTGATGCAGTACAGCCTGAGGGATCGAAGGTCACGGGCTTAGCTGCTTACGTGCAGTGATTTCTCCAGATTCTCTGAACCCTTTGATGATATGACGGACCGTTGATGGTGAAATCCCTAAATTCCTTGCAATAGCTGCTTGAGAAAGGTTTTTCTTAAACTGTTCAACAATTTGCTCACGCATTTGTTGACAAAGTAGTGACCCTCACCCCATCCTTCTTTGTGAATGACTGAGCATTTCATGGAATCTACTTTTATACCCAATCATGGCACCCACCTGTTCCCAATTTGCCTGTTCACCTGTGGGATGTTCCAAATAAGTATTTGATGTGCATTCCTCAACTTTATCAGTATTTATTGCCACCTTTCCCAACTTCTTTGTCACGTGTTGCTGGCATCAAATTCTAAAGTTAATGATTATTTGCAAAAAAAAAAAGTTTATCAGTTTGAACATCAAATATGTTGTCTTTGTAGCATATTCAACTGAATATGGGTTGAAAATGATTTGCAAATCTTTGTATTCCGTTTATATTTACATCTAACACAATTTCCCAACTCATATGGAAACGGGGTTTGTAAGATAATTTCTATAAAAGTGATTACATGACTCACAGGTAGAATAAGTCACAATTACATGTTACAAAACAAAGTGTGATTATTGCCTCACTCTCACATTGTCACATCGTACCTTAGGAACTTCCTCTATGACTCAAATAGTGTGTACTGTTTTACAAACAAAGCAAGAATGGGAAAGAATTCCACCTGAGAAGCTTAAAAAATGTGTCTCCTCAGTTCCCAAACGTTTACTGAGTTTTGTTAAAAGGAAAGGCCATGTAACACAGTGGTGAACATGCCCTTTCCCAACTACTTTGGCACGTGTTGCAGCCATGAAATTCTAAGTTAATTATTATTTGCAAAAAAAAAAAAAAGTTTATGAGTTTGAACATCAATTATCTTGTCTTTGTAGTGCATTCAAATGAATATGGGTTGAAAAGGATTTTTAAATCATTGTATTCCGTTTACATTTACATCTAACACAATTTCCCAACTCATATGGAAACAGGGTTTGTAGAAGCCATATTGTCTCGGACTGTTTGTAAACTTTGACTTCAACGCTCATATTGGCAGCGACAGTGAAACCTGGAGAGGCGTGATTGGGAAGAACGGCCGCCCGGATCTGAACCCGAGTAGTGTTTTGTTATTGGACTTTTGTGCTCGTCACAGATTGTTCTTAACAAACACAATGGTCAAACATAAGGGTGTCCATATGTGCATTTGGCACCAGGACACCGTAGACCGCAGTTCCACGATCGACTTTGTAGTTGTGTCATCGAATTTACGGTCGAATGTTTTGGACACCCGGGTGGTGAGTTGGCTACGATGGTGGGGGAGGATGCCGGACAGACCTGGCAGACCCAAACGCATTGTGAGGGTCTGTTAGGAACGTCTTGCAGTCTCCTGTCAGAGAGAGTTTAAATTCCCACCTCCGGAAGAACTTTGAACATGTCACGAGGGAGGTACTGGTTATTGAGTCCGGGTGGACCATGTTCCGTACCTCTATTGTCGAGGCGGCTGATCAGAGCTGTAGCCAGAAGGCGGTTGGTGCCTGTTGTCGCGGTAATCCTAGGGATGATGTCAAGCTGAAAAAATAGTCTTATCGGGTCCTTTTGGCTCATGGGACTCCAGAGGCAGCGGATACCAAGTGGTGTGTGGCTTCGGCGGTCGTGGAGGCAAAAACTCGGACATGGGAGGAATTCGGAAAAGCCATGATAAATGACTTCCGGACGGCTTCGAGGCGATTCTGGACCACCATCCGCCGTCTCAGGAGGGGAAAGCAGTGCACTGTCAACACCGTGTATGGTGAGGATGGTGTGCTGCTGACCTCGACTGCGGATGTTGTGGATCGGTGGAGAGAATATTTCGAAGACCTCCTCTATCCCACCTACACATCTTCCTGCGAAAAAGCAGTTCCTGGGGAATCTGTGGTTGTCTCTCCTTTCTCTGGGGCTAAGGTTGCCAGGGTAGTTAAAAAGCTCCTCTGTGGCAAGGCCCCGGGGGTGGATGAGATCCGCCTGGGGTTCCTTAAAGCTCTGGATACTGCGGGGCTGTCTTGGTTGACAAGACTCTGCAACACTGCATGGACATCGGGGGCGGCCCCTCTGGATTGGCAGACCGGGGTGGTGGTTCCTCTATTTAGGAAAAGGAACCGGAGAGTGTGTTCCAACTACCGTTGGATCACACTCAGCCTTCACGGTAAGGTCTATTCAGGTGTACTTGAGAGGAGGCTACGCCGGATTGACGAACCTCGGATTCAGGAGGAGCAGTGTGGTTTTCGTCCTGGTCGTGGAACTGTGGACCAGCTCTATACTCTCAGCAGCATCCTTGAGGGTGCATGGGAGTTTGCCTAACCAGTTTACATGTGCTTTGTGGACTTGGAGAAGGCATTTGACCGTATCCCTCGGTAAGTCCTGGGATATCGGACTGTCTGATTGTGTCGGGACGCTCCCTGTATGGTGTCTGAGCTTGGTCCGCACTGACGGCATTAAGTCGGACCCGTTTTCAGTGAGGGTTGGCTGCCTTTTGTCACCGATTATGTTCATAACTTTTATGGACATAATTTCTAGGCGCAGTCAGGGCGTTGAGGGTATCTTATTTAATGGCTGCAGGATTAGGGCTCTGCTTATTGCAGATGATGTGGTCCTGATGGCTTCATCTGGGCAGGATCTTCAGTTTTCACTGGATCAGTCCGCAGCCAAGTGTGAAGCGACTGGGATGAGAATCAGCACCTCCAAGTCCGAGGTCCATGGTTCTTGCCTGGAAAAGGGTGGAGTGCCATCTCCGGGTTGGAGAAGAGATCTTGCCCCAAGTGGAGGAGATCAAGTACCTCTGAGTCTTGTTCACGAGTGAGGAAAGAGTGGATCGTGACATCGACAGGCGTCTTCAGTAATGCGGACACTGTCGATCCATTGTGGTAAAGAAGGAGCTGAGCCGGAAGGCAAAGCTCCCAATTTACTAGTCGATCTACATTCCCAAACTAACCTATGGTCATGAGCTTTGGATTATGACCGAAAGGACAAGATCACTCATACAAGCGGCCGAAATGAGTTTCCTACGTCAGGTGGCGGGACTCTCCCTTAGAGATAGGGTGAAAAGCTCTGTCATCCGGGAGGAGCTCAAAATAAAGCCGCTGCTCCTCCACATCGAAAGGTGCCAGATGAGGTGGTTCGGGCATCTGGTCAAGATGTTACCCAGGAAGCCGCCTACGTGGGGAATTGTTTAGGGCATTTCCGGCCGGTAGGAGGCAACGGGAAAGACCCAGGACACGTTGGGAAGACTATGTCTCCCAGTTGTCCTGGGAGACATAGGAGCTGGACGAAGTGGCTGGGGACAGGGAAGTCTGGGCTTCTCTACTTAGGCTGCTGCCCCCGCGAATTGACCTCGGATAAGCGGAATAAAATGGATGGATGGATGGATGTTTGTAAACTTCTCTCTCTTATCATCATTGAACATCAAACAGAAGAAGATCAAATAAAAGACAGATTATGTATTTCCTTTCCTTGATCTTGATATGGAAATTATTGTGGGGGGAAAGGCCAATGTTTCAGAACAGGTTTGATTATGTGCACAGCATCTTGTTCCTTAATTGAGTTTGGATGTGTAGACTCTCTATGCTGATAATAACTACTCAAAATACTGTATAACAATCACCATACAAGCACAAACAAAGCACATTATTATGTGAATGCCTGATTTTTTAACATCCTGACAATCCTGTTGATGGTACAAACTGTATGTTTCTACGCATAAAAGCATCCCCGCCATTGCCATGGTGACCTGAGATCACCTACAATTGTTGATAATATTGGAGATTAGCAGCTGTCGTCAATGTGCAAGTATTTCCATTCGCAATATGCATGATGTGTGTGCTGCTAGTGACGGACGGACATGTATGTGAGGACGACGACAGGAGAGGTGTTAAAATTATTCCTCAGCAGGATGAATTTTTAGCAGCTACGGGAGGCACTCAGCAAGGATGCCCTGAAGGCTGATGGGATGCTTTGATCAGAGATGGAGGGACACGGCTGTTAAAAATCCACAGCCCGCACGATCCTTTTCCATCTCTTTATATTCCTCTTTTTCCTACTTTCCCTCTTACTTCTGGTTTTTCACCTTCCATTTTTATCTAACCAACTTCCTCTTGGCTGCAGACCTACCTAAAGGTCAGAGGAGATATTTTGTTTCCCACATATAGTACGCAGCTACTTCCTGCTCCCCTGGTGTCACTCGGTCACGCCCACAAGAGCCAGTGGATTTGGGCAGCTGGCCGCACGCCCTGATGGCCATAATACCCAAAGACAGACAACACATTCAAAGCACTATCTCTTCACAAATAAATCACATAGATATAATCTAGACACAACTAATGAAAAACAAACACAACTGTTGCTATAAATAATGTCTCTCGTATTTCTGAGATGTGTGGCATGAATTGCTTTCATGTTTAAACAGAGGCAACTATTTAATTCCAAGTGATTTGGCTATGGGGTGTTCTTTATGTATTTTCCAGGGTCTGCGGAGTTCTGGGATTTCTCTGACACAGTGGGTAAATTATTCCATTCAATTATCTGAGCATTTGCTCAATGAAAATACCATCTGGGTGTTTGAAATTGATTAGTTTAGGGCAATAATAAATTATGAAATTATTCCCAGTGAACAAGTCCCCATTCCCCTTTAAATGAGGTAGACTTATGGGGTTCATACTGAGACTGTGGTCATCGTACACGTTCGGCAGTTAAATTGCCTTTGCCTGCAACTGAATTCCTCCAGGAGCATGAAAATGTAGATCCACCTCTTGTCCCACACTTCTTTCTGCAGACCTGACCGATTACCCATATGACAGTCGAGATCTGGCCAAGTGGACATAAAGACAGAGTGCCTGTTTAAGCTGCATGTAACTGGGTTTAAAGATGAAACGGTAGTGACAGTTCATAATTTATTAGACAAAGGGAGTTATCCATCACATGAATTCAGATACCACATGACCTAAATCATTGGGTTTTCCTGCCTTAGGTTCAGTTCTTTAAACAACAGACCTCCAGCAAAGTTGGTATTCATTTATTGGGCACAAATCCTAAATGTAGGATCCAGATCAGGGTCAGTAGATCAGGATCAAACTTTTTGACTCTGGGGTCACATTGGGTTTATATAATTTGGCCGGGGGCTAGCCTAGGCTATCTATTTTTATTGTCATGAAATTTGACAAAACATCTACATACATTTAATACCTAAATCACTACACTAACTGCACTTCAGAAGTGTATAAAGAAGGTTACAGTAACTTATACTTATAATTTGTTTTATTTTAATCTGCACATACAGTCGCGATCAAAAGAACATAATGTCATGGCTGTCTTGAGTTTCCAATAATTTCTACAACTATTATTTTTTTGTGATAGTGTGATTGGACTTGTTGGTCACAAAAAACATTCATGAAGTTTGGTTCTTTTATGAATTTATTATGGGTCTACTGATAATGTGACCAAATCTGCTGGGTCAAAAGTGAAAATACAGCAATGTTAATATTTGGTTACATGTCCCTTGGCAAGTTTCACTGCAAAAAGGCGCTTTTGGTAGCCATCCACAAGCTTCTGGTTGAGTTTTGGACCACCACAGAACTTTCCTCCAGAAGGTCTTATCTTTGTCCATTTGATGTCAGATGAAACAAAAATTGAGCTGTTTGGCCACAATACCCAGCAATATGTTTGGAGGAGAAAAGGTGAGGCCTTTAATCCCAGGAACATCATTCCTACCGTCAAGCATGGTGGTGGTAGTATTATGCTCTGTTCCTTTTTTGCTGCCAACGGAACTAACGAGACTAAACGGGACAAAGAAAAAGGAGGGTTATCTCCAAATTCTTCATGACAACCTACAATCATCAGCCCGTAGGTTGGGTGTTCCAACAGGACAATGACCCCAAACACATGTCAAAAGTGGTAAAGGAATGGCTAAATCAGGCTAGAATTAAGGTTTTAGAATGGCCGTCCCAAAGTCCTGACTTAAACGTGTGGACAATGCTGAAGAAACAAGTCCATGTCAGAAAACCAACACATTTAGCTGAACTGCACCAATTTTGTCAAGAGGAGTGGTCAAAAATTCAACCAGAAGCTTGTGGATGGCTACCAAAAGCGCCTTATTGCAGTGAAACTTGCCAAAGGACATGTAACCAAATATTAACATTGCTGTATATATACTTTTGACCCAGCAGATTTGGTCACATTTTCAGTAGACCCATAATAAATTCATAAATTAGGGGACGGCGTGGCGCGGTTGAGAGAGTGGCAGTGCCAGCAACCTGAGGGTTCCTGGTTCAATCCCCACCTTCTACCAACCTTGTCACGTCCGTTGTGTCCTTGAGCAAGACACTTCACCCTTGCTCCTGATGGGTCGTGGTTAAAGCCTTGCATGTTACCGCCATCAGTGTGTGAATGTGTGTGTGAATGGGTGAATGTGGAAATAGTGTCAAAGCGCTTTGAGTACCTTGAAGGTAGAAAAGCGCTATACAAGTATAACCCATTTACCATTTACAAAAGAACCAAAACCTCATTAATGTGTTTTGTGACCAACAAGTACTGTATGTGCTCAATCACTCTCACAAAAAAATAAGAGTTGTAGAAATTATTGGAAACTCAAGACAGCCATGATATTATGTTCTTTACAAGTGTATGTAAACTTTTGATCGCGACTGTATATGTGAAAACCAAATTGAAGAGGGAAGTTGGCCAAAAATGATAAACATGTAAAAATACAGTACAATGGGAGAACTCACCTATTATAAACTGACACAGACACGCACATACAAATACAGACGCACCCGGACACACACACACACACACATAAATACACACACGGCCAGTGTCGGTCATCATACCTTAAAAAAGTTTAGTTACAGTTACAAATTACTTCTTCCAAAAAGTAATTGAGTTAGTAATTCAGTTACCTCATTGTAAAAGTAATTAGTTACTCAGCAAAGTAACTGACGTTTTTTTTCATTTCGTTATTTTCTACGCTATTATGTTTGATAACATCTTCAACGTCAAATATATTTATATTAACTAATTGAAGAATAAAAACATACAATATTTTAGAAAATTTGGCATTTATTTGAATGCGATAGATTCCAGTGTGAGATAGAATTTGCATAAATGTATATAAAAAATAAACATTAAATATTGAAAGTACAAAACACAATATTGTAAACTTAGATAAAAAGACACAAAGAAACATTTGGCTTTTTAAGTAGTGTGATTCTCTGCACCTGTATACCAAAAGACAGCCGGAAATAACTTTTGATAAAACTGTTAGCAGGTTTTGGTCAAAGAAATGACATGCATTCTAGTAAAACTTTTAAAAACGTTCCTGGATTTCTTTTCTTAAGCTAATTTTACCTATGCAAGTGTGATTAATCATGACTAATCCAAATTCCAAAATGTGATGAAATGATTAAAAAAATTGGCTGCATTTAAGCTTGGGGTTGGGTTTGCAACAAGTGCCATGTTGGCATGTGTTGATGTGAGGTGCGATTTAAGTTGTTTGAGGCAGACGTGGATAAACGCTTTTTTCCTGGACATAGCATCCATGTTACTTAAACATTCTTGCCTTTAGTTTCAATGAGTAAAACGTAGTGCCGGTACTTGCAGTTTGAGAACGCTACCTTTGAATTTCTCTGCCTACGGCAGCCCCAGCAGAGCAGTTTTGTTGTGTGTCAGTCGGAGCGTGCAGTGAGACAGCGTGAGCAAGGCATGATCCGCCCACCCAGCCAATCATCATCGTCACATTTACAACTGTGTCATCATCCCTAGCCCTTCTTTTTGCATGCAGCAAATGTGTGGCCGAAACCTGACACTATGTACTTCATTTAACTAAACTCTAGTAACGAACCACTTCACATGCTCAGTAACGGCAACGGCGTTGCAACGATGAGAACAGTAAATAATTAGATTACTCGATACTGAAAAAAAGAACGCCGTTATTACCAACACTGGACATGACAAAACTTTCTTTCAGCACATAGTACAGTGCTGATTGTAATGCAACAACAGTGATTTTGTACAAAAATAAAAGTTGTCAGATTTACTATATTATCAGGAAACGATCAGAGACACTTCAACATGAATTAATTAATCAAAACAAGCTTCAGCTAACAACAACACAGTGACACCCCCAATATGAAGTATAAACAATAAAACATTGGATATTTAGAGTATGTGAACCACTCCTAGCTTGTTTACTTCTCTGTTGACCTCCTTAAGTTTTGTGATTGTCAAGGCTTGGACTATGGCGTGGTTTGTTCTCCCGTGGTGCAAATGATTTGGACCAGACATGGCGTGAAGGTGAATACATATTTAATTGTAACTCAAAAATGTACAAACAAAATGCGCTCACAGCGGAGGTACAAAACGTGGCTATGAAAATAAAACACTAGCACAAAGGCAGAACTATGGACATAAAACTAGTGATGGGTCCGGCAACACCGATGCATCGGCGCATGCGTCGAGCTCATAGAGCGATACCCTGTGTCGGTGCGCTCATGAGCTGTTCTGGTCACGTGACCGCTCATTAACTGTATCACACTGATGCCTGCGCGCCAAACTGTGTTTATTAGGAAGCGGCGCAATGCGCGTTGTTGACGAACACCGTTAGGGCCGCTTGTTGTCACTGTCACTCAAAGTTGCATTTCAAAATTACACAGAATAAATGTGTTTATTTTGTTTAGAATTCAGATGGGTTTGATTTGGTGCGCGGCATATATTGGCTGTGCGGCGCACGGTGTGCACGGAGGACACTTGAACAGTGCGCAATTGCGCAGGCGCACACCTTAGAGGGAACGTTGCTCACAGGGCACAGAGGAGGCGTCAGTGCGATACAGTTCGTGTATCGGTCACGTGACCAAAGCAGCTCATGATCGGTCACGTGACTTTCTAAAAGCGGTACGCGCACCGACACAGGGTTTCGCTCTATGAGCTCGACGCATGCGCCGATGCATCTGTGTTGCAGGACCCATCACTACTGTTACTAGAGAAGGTACAGGAATGACGGCGTGGCGAAGTTGGTAGAGTGGCCGTGCCAGCAATCGGAGGGTTACTGGTTACTGGGGTTCAATCCCCACCTTCTACCATCCTAGTCACGATACATGTTCACATTATTTGACTGTATCTAAAAAAGATAACAATATATTTTTATTTAAATGAAGATATGAAATAATCCTAAATGAAATACAATGACTTGGTTTATATTATTGTATATACTAGGTCATAAAATCAGTGTCAGTTGAGTCGGTCCATGGGTTGCCTGTAGGGATTTTTAATGTCCAGCAGATGTCAGTATTTAGTGACACAGTATCAATACAGTTTTGCAATGTGTCGAAACGCTTCATGAGGCCTCATCAACCCATCACTACATAAAACAAAAACTTGCACAACTATGGCCTGAATAAATAAAACTTACTTGGAATGAGAAAAAGCATGAAAAAAGAGCATCATGGATCATCAGCATGAGGGTGCGTAGAGGGTGAGTCAAGAGTGTGATGTCGCCAGGCTGACTTCCTGGCAACAATGGGCTTAAATAATAGTGACATGATTAGTGAAAACAGGTGCGTGACTCAAAACGTGAAACAGGTGCGTGACATGACAGGTTAAAACTAATGGGTTGCTATGGTGACAAAACAAACAAAAGTGCACAAAGAGTCCAAAAACAAAACCGAACATGACTAAAACAAAACATGATCACACAGACATGACAGTGATCCATCAGAAATACCAAGCAGCAAAAGTGTGGCACTTTTTTTTTTTTGCATTTTACCCACCGTGCCATGTCGTAGATTTAAAGGAGTGAAATTTTAAATTGGGTATGGTGATTGGATATTCTTTATAATGTCCACATAGTTTAGTGGACACGTTGCATGTTTTGTATTGAAAGTATTAACTTTCTGTGTTGGTTTTGGATTTTTTGGACCATGAGTCGAAAAGTGTGTCTGAATTGGTACCTATATATTGCGTCAATGTACTTTTTTGACAGCGTAACATGCACTTGGTCAATCATTAGCAATATCAAAAACATCTATATGTTGGCAGCACATCTGCAATGAATCAACTTTAATGTTGTCAAAAATTAGTTATGGACGTCCCACGGGCCAGACCGTGGATGCTGGCAGGCCCACGGGCCTTAGTTTGAGTACCCCTGATATAACTTATTCCACAGACCCTGAAGTTTTATAAAAACACAGTTTGTGATGTGTGAAAGTCCAGTTACAGTGGTTTTTAACCTGGACCTGGTGTAATGAGGTCTACATGCTGCAAAATGGGTTAAATGTGACTTTATTGTATTTTCACAAATAGAATAAAGGTTTCATACATCACAAACTGTGTTTCCATGAACCTCCTGGATCTCTGGATTAATCTAGTCCAGATTTAGGAAGTCCATACATAGTGGTTTCTGATCTGGACCTCGTCTAATGTGGTCACATTAGCCACGTGTACACGGACAACATTTATTTAATCTGATCATACTGTAATTCACTTTAGAATGTTACTGTGTACGTGGACCCGGAAAACCATTATCCGAACATAACATGCGTTTTCATGCATCACACCTTAAATCGGAATACTTTATTTTGACAAGTGCAGCACATACCCTAAAAGGAAGAAGAAGAAGAAGAAGAAGCAGTGACTTCCGCTGTAAACAAACATGGCTCCATGCATATCTGCACATTATTTATTTGGCAATGTTTCCTTCTGTTCGCTACTTTTGTTTCACCTCTATTTTTGAAATGGAGCTGTTCTGTGCCCTCCAGATCGTACTTTTGTAATTACATGCAAACAAGATATGTCAAGCCTTTATTTATTACAATTTTGATGACCATGGTTAATTACCGTTTAAACAAAATTAAAGATACATTTTCTGAGATTTTCAATTTAAGGTTTTCATAAATTGTGAGCAATAAACATCAACATTATATCAGAAGGCTTGAAATATTTTGTGTTGAATGTTATGAGCCTATGTCATTATTTTAGTTTCAACTTGTAAATCTAAACAAACCTTTCCCTTTGTATTTTCTAGGTAGATGACAACGATTTTTTAAGTACCAGTAGAGAACGACATTTCATTATTATCTGTACTGTAAAGTTCAAATTTGAATGACAGTAAAAGGAAGTCTAAGTCTAAGTGGGAAAACAAGTTGACTATATGCTTAGTTGTGTTTCTATATCCAATTGTATTTACAATCCGCAAAGTATGTGAAAATACAGATTAAACATCACAAAATGACACAAATGCAGTCAGCCATTTTAAATATTCCATTCCAAATACCTTCGGCTATTTCCGGAGATTGACGTCACTATAGTAACGCTTCTACACTCTGGCGATAGTATCAGTCATAATGGAAATATGCACAAATTAAACAGATGTGCTGTCTATCATTCACAATCCATGAACACATATGTTTTAATGCATTCTAAGTCATAAATAAATAAATACATAAAAAGTCTGCTAGCGATGTACAAAACCCTCTAAATAACCATCCAAAATCCGCCAACAATACTCTCTATACATATAGTGACCTGAATATTGACCAAATATTAGCGATGTTGTTATTATAAGCGCTAAACACAGACAAACTATTTTTAGCGGCGCAATGATAGCACACAGCTAAATAGCCCTCTGCTGCTTCACTGTGAGCTGGCCGTGATGTCCTGCTGCTCCCGCATCATCGCGTGTCAGCTCGTCAAAGTTATTCTAGATTACAAATCATGCCTCTCATCTGGATATTAGGAGGATTTAACCATACATCTAGAAGATGTCCATCTGTGACATTCAGTTTATACCCGTAGATGGAGACAAACACACATAACCGAAGAGAGTGTCTGCAGGGAGACTTTTCCTTGTTAAGCCTTCATGTCCATCAATATGATTATAGCTTCAATATAGAGGCAACTTGTTTTTCAACTCTACTGGTATTTTAAAAGTTTTACAAATGTTACAAATTGTTACATTCTTGTGTGATTTCCACATGTTTTAATTAGTTAAATTCTACAAAACAATTGTTTTTCAATTTATTTTCAAAAGTTTTATTTTTCTATGCTATGTGCCTTTTAAGACCTCACTGTTGGTTTTGTAACAGAAAGTTAGCAGTAAACTAAACAAAATTGATGCTAAACCATCTTTTTGTTATTTTTTTCCCAAATAAGAATCGATAAGAGAACCGAATCATTAAGCAGAATCGAAAGTGGAATCCCAAATCGGAAAAATGTTACCAATTCCCATCTCTATGCATGACCTGTTGGTAATCAGCGACTAGTCGACAATGACTTGACAATCATCATGTCATAGGCGACTTTAAACAGTCTGAAATCATGCAATTGATACTGTGTGTATAATACGATGTGATATGTATAATAACTTATTTATACCAATAAGAGGCAGAAGATGAAATGCAAGATGAAGATCAATGTTTTTTGTTTTTTTTGATAATAAATGTGGGTTGTTGATAGCAAAAGTTGGTTGACACATTTGTTTGGGTTGAAATAAGCCATAAAAAATATTTTTTTCAAACATGAGTCACTTTTTAATTTTGTAAAAGTAGCTCTCAGAAGAAACAATAACTGTTCTTGACACTCGTCATAAACAAACAGACTCACTCTTGACTTTGAAAAACACATCTCTGATATAAGCGTAGTTCCTTGGACAAGCACTATTATTTTAACAGGTTGCACTTCTTTTGCAGACTGACAAAATGAAAATTGCTAAAGTTATTCCAATTTATAAAAATGGTGATAAACACATTGTCTCAAATTATAGACCTGTGTCTCTACTACCTCAATTTGCAAAAATTCTTGAGAAATTATTTGTAAATAGACTTGATAAGTTCATTGACAAACATGAGCTTCTGAATGATCAGCAGTATGGCTTCAGGAGTAATCGATCTACATCCGTAGCAGTGATGGACTTTGTAGAAAACGTAGCTACAGCAATAGAAAAGAAGCAACACACCGTTGGAGTATTTATTGACTTATGTAAAGCTTTTGACACAATCGATCATTCCTTACTTCTGCAAAAATTGGAAAACTATGGCATAAGAGGTGTTTCACAACAGTGGTTAAATAGTTATTTAAGCAATAGATCTCAATATGTGGAAATTAATAAGACTAAATCACAGCCAAGAAGAGTAACTTGTGGGGTGCCACAAGGCTCGGTACTGGGACCTAAGTTATTTATACTATATTTAAATGATATTTGTTCAGTGTCTAATAAATTGAAATGTATTATGTTTGCAGATGATACAAATGTATATTGTTCAGGAGAAGACTTGAAGGAAGTGTTGAGGATAATAGAGGTTGAGTTGATTCAGCTAAAAAAATGGTTTGATATTAATACGTTATCATTAAATGATAAGAAAACTATGTTTATGGTGTTTAGTGGTGCAAGGACAAACTGTGAAACAAAATTAAAATTAAATCAAGTGGAAATTGATAGAGTATATGAAACTAAATTCTTGGGAATAATAATTGATCATAAATTATGTTGGAAACCGCATATTGAATATATAAAGGGAAAAACATCCAAATCCATTGCTATTCTTTATAAAATAAAACACATGCTGAATAAGAAATGTTTGCATATGTTATATTATTCTTTTATTTTTCCATATTTAACATATTGTGTTGAAGTTCGGGGAAATGTTTATAAAACAAACGTAGACCCAATAATTAAACTTCAAAAAAGGGTCATTAGAATAATACACCAAGCGTGCTACTATGAACATACCAATCCATTATTTATAAGTTCTAATGTGTTAAAATTTTCAGATATTGTGTTTTTAAAAACAATGGAAATTATGGTTAGAGTAAAGAACAACAGCCTTCCAGCTTTTATTCTTAGGTTATTTCAATTAAGAGGAGAAAACTATAATTTACGGGGGATATTGGATTTTGAAATATGTAAAGCCAGAACGAATACAAAATACAAATGTATTTCAGTTTTAGGAGTTAAGTGGTGGAACAAGCTCAGTGATGAGCTGAAGACATGTTCTTCTTTGTTAAGGTTTAAGAAAACATTGAAAGGTGAAATAATTGAAAATTATAAAATATAGCAACGATTACTTTCATCCCATTGATTTTTTTTTTTTTCTTTTTAATGTTGATGTTCCAGGTAATCTTATTTTCAGTGAAGGTATAGGATAGGCAAATATAAGCTTTGGCTTCAGCCAATTCCTTTTTCGGTCATGCTTTTTCTTTTCTTTTCTTTTTGTGTGTAAATGTGTATGATTGTTATATATGTATAATTTGTACTGTACTGTCACACAAAATGGTTATTGTTTGAGGGTTGATTTTATGGCCGAAATAAACTTATTTCATTCATTCATTCATTCATTGTACTTGGAGTCCTTCTGAGCAGGCACTCTTTCCAATGAGATGATTCCTCACTTCCATTTAGGATATAAATGAAACTGAAAATAACTCAAAGTTTTTTTGAGTCTGGGCCTTAGGTATAAAATGTGGATTCCATCCCAAAACATTGCGTACACGCAAACCTCATAATCTACATATGCGAACAAATATTAAGATCAATAAAACCACACTGCGCACTCTGCTTCACACTCTGCTGCGAACCGATCCAGTGAAAGCTGAAGATCCTGGTCAGTTGAAGCCATTAGGACCACATCATCTGCAAAAAGCAGAGACCTAATCCTGCAGTCACCAAACCGGATCCCCTCAACGCCCTGACTGCGCCTAGAAATTCTGTCCATAAAAGTTATGAACAGAATCGGTGACAAAGGGCAGCCTTGGCGGAGTCCAACCCTGACTGGAAACGGGTCCGACTTACTGCCGGCAATGCGGACCAAGCTCTGACACTGATCATACAGATAGCAGACAGCCAAAATCAGACAGTCCGATACCCCATACTCTCTGTGCACTCCCCACAGGACTTCCTGTGGGACACGGTCGAATGCCTTCTCCAAGTCCACAAAGCACATGTAAACTGGTTGGGCAAACTCCCATGCACCCTCAAGAACCCTGCCGAGAGTATAGAGCTGGTCTACCGTTCCACGACCAGGATGAAAAAAACACTGTTCCTCCTGGATCCGAGGTTCAAATATCCGGCGTAGCCTCCTCTTCAGTACACCTGAAAAGACCTTACCGGGAAGGCTGAGGAGTGTGATACCACGATAGTTGGAACACACCCTCCGGTTCTCCTTCTTAAAGAGAGGAACCACGACCCCGGTCTGCCAATCCAGAGGTACCACCCCCGATGTCCACACGATGTTGCAGGGTCTTGTCAACCAAGACAGCCTCACAGCATCCAGATCCTTAAGGAACTCCGGGCGGGTCTCATACACCCCTTGCCACCGAAGAGCTATTTAACTACCTCGGCAACCTCAGCCCCAGAAATAGGAGAGCCCACCACAGATTCAGGCACTGCATTTGAGGCACTGCTTCCTCATGGAAGATGTGTTGGTGGGATTGAGGAGGTCTTCGAAGTATTCCCTACATCGATCCACAACAGCTGCAGTAGAGGTCAGCAGCACACCATCCTCACCATACACGGTGTTGACAGTGCACTGCTTCCCCCCTGAGGCGGCGGATGGTGGACCAGAATCGCTTCGAAGCCGTCCGGAAGTCGTTTTCCATGGCTTCCCCAAACACCTCCCATGTCTGAGTTTTTGCCTCCGTGACCACTGAAGCTGCACTTCGCTTGGCCTGTCGGTACCTGTCCGCTGCCTCTGGATTCCCATGAGCCAAAAGGACCCGATAGGACTCTTTCTTCAGCTTGACGGCACCCCTCACTGCTGGTGTCCACCAGCGGGTTCTAGGATTACCGCCACGACAGGTACCAACCACCTTGCGGCCATAGCTCCAATCAACCGCTTCGAGTAGAGAGTAATAGAGGCACAGAACATGGTCCACTCGGACTCAATATCCAGTGCCTCCCTCGTGACATGTTCAAAGTTTTTCCGGAGGTGGGAATTGAAACTCTCTCTGACAGGAGACTCTGCTAGACGTTCCCAGCAGACCCTCAGAATGCGCTTGGGCCTGCCAGGTCTGTCCGGCATCCTCCCCCACCATCGGAACCAGCTCGCCACCAGGTGGTGATCGGTAGAAAGCTCTGACCCTCTCTTCACCCGAGTGTCCAAAACATGAGGCCGCAAATCCGATGACACAACTACAAAGTCAATCATGGAACTGCGGCTGAGGGTGTCCTGGTGCCAAGTGCACATATGGACACCCTTATGTTTGAACATTGTGTTTGTTATGGACAATCTGTGACGAGCACAAAAGTCCAATAACAAAGCACCACTTGGGTTCAGATCCGGGCGGCCATTCTTCCCAATCACGCCTCTCCAGGTTTCACTGTCGTTGCCAACATGAGCTTGGAGTCCCCCAGTAGGACAAGGGAATAACCCGAGAGAGCACTCTCCAGTACTCCCTCAAGGGAATCCAAAAAGAGTAGTTACTCTGAGCTGCTGTTTGGCGCGTAAGCACAAACAACAGTGAGGCCCTGTCCCCCCACCCGAAGGCGGAGGGAAGCTACCCTCTCGTCCACTGGGTTGAAGTCCAAAGTGCAGGCTTTGAGCCGGGGGGGCAACAATAATTGCCACTCCAGCCCGTCGCCTCTCATTGCCTGCAATGCCAGAGTGGAAAAGAGTCTAGCCCCTATCGAGAGAACTGGTTCCAGAGCCCTTGCGTTGAAGTGAGTCCGACTATATCTAGCCGGAACTTCTCCACCTCGCGCACAAGCTCAGGGTCCTTCCCTCCCAGCGAGGTGACATTCCACATCCCAAGAGCTAGCTTATGTAGCCGAGGATCGGACGGCCAAGTGGCCTGCCTTCAGCTTCCGCCCAGCTCACACTGCACCCGACCTCTATTACCCCTCCCATGAGTGGTGAACCCATTGGAGGGGGGACCCACGTTGCCTCTTCGGGCTGAGCCCCATGGTGCTCGCCATCGTGCCCCACCTCCGGGCCAGGCTCCAGAGGGGAGCCCCGGTGACCCGCGTCCGGGCGAGGGAAATCTAGATCCTCGAGTTGTACTTTTCATAAAGGTCTTTGAGCTGTTCTTTGTCTGATCCCTCACCTAGGACCTGTTTGTCTTGAGAGACCCTACCAGGGGGGCATAGAAGCCCCCTGGTAGGGTCCTAGGATCATTGTGACACGCAAACTCCTCTATCACGATAAGGTGGCAGCTCAAAAAGGAGATATACTCATATATATATATATATATATATATATATATATATATATATATATATATATATATATATATATATATATATATATATATATATATATATATATATATATATATATACACCTCCCGCCACCTGAACAGTTTTTTCCCCTTGGCCATCAGGCACATGAACAATAACAAGATCTGATAGCTCAGTCACAGCTCTTTTTATTACCAAATCTGTGTTATATGTGTTTTATGTTGCACGATTGCACCAAGAAAAATTCCTAGTTTGTAAAAACTATTCTGATTCTGGTTCTGATTCTGATATATACTGTATCATACAAACTTGTATATATATATATATATATATATATATATATATATATATATATATATATATATATATATATATATATATATATATATATATATATATATATATATATATATATATATATATACGAGTGTGTGTGGCTGTGGCAAGAGGGAGAGAGACGAGAGCGAGAGGAGCACAAGAGGATTTTACTGAGGATGAGTGACAGCAAGAAAAGGAGTAACATTTGGACACATTTTAAAGTGTTAGACTCCGGAAAGGCAGAGTGTACACTTTGTAAAATGAAAATTTCATATCGAGCAGGCTCCACAAACAACCTGCACTTTCCCAAGTGATGGCACGGCAACGTAGACTGTGCAGAGTAGCAACATCTGTCCCCTCAGAAATAATCTTCTCCAAAACATGGCAGATCATAACAGAAAGGAGAAACATGATCAGCCCCTCAAAGCTAAAGCCAATGATGTTTATGAATGCCAATCTTCGCTAAAACCTCACCTGGATGCTGTTTTTTCTTTTGTTTTGCACATTTTAAGTTATGTTTTTTAGAGTGATTCTTAGTTGATTTTGCAATTTTTCTCAAATTAAAATGTGTCGTTTTTCTTTCAAATTAATTTATGTATATGCTATGTCAAGTTTATTATTAAGACCATATAAATATTATACATATGTTATGTTTTGTGTTTTTTACATGAGTTATTCATGTTACACATAATTTGGTAACAAATTAATTTAGGTAACAAAAAATCTGAGGAACCATTTGGAAGTCGAAAGAGTCAGCTCTCAATAAAGAGCCGGAATTCCCATCACTAATCAAAACTGCATTTAAAGAGAGAAGAGTGTTCCTGCATAAGAATAATGAAAAACATTAATGAAATGTATCTATAAAAGTCTATTGAGGTTTAATCTCTATGATCCATAAAAGTAAAGACCATGGTGCCAAGCTACAGAAAAATAAAACTGATTGATTATTGATTAGCATACCACGTTGGGGCTAATTGCTCAGAAATAAGCTATAGCGATATACTCAACAGTACATAGTGCTAAATAACTGATGCTTTATTTAATTACTGACATCTTTAATTTGCCTTTTTCCTGATCTCGTTTTTCCCCCTCTTCTTTTTTTTTCTTACATGTGCCCCGGACAGTTTAGTTCTTTTTGACATGTTTACAAAGTTTTCTAGAGTCAAATCACATTAATGGAGGCCTTGAGTTTGACACGTGTGGAATCTTGGATTTGCGGGCTATGGTCTTGAGCATTAGTAGGTGGGAACAATTTTGCATTAGCTTACACTTGATTTAAAATTTTAGAATTGTTTAAACTCAGAACAAATGTTCACTGTTGTAACATTCTTTATTTCAAACGTATTACCTTATTCTCCTGTTGTGTAATGTGCTACCACAACGTTGTGCGAGTTCCCAGAATTAAAAAAACATCAGTAAATGGGCATGTCGTGCTGACAATGCATTTCAGTGTGGCTCGATATTAACTGTAATTATCAATGTGAATATATAAAGTAATTCTCATTATTCCATGTCAGTATTTCTCACGAGAAGTGTCTTTCTTTGTTTTTGACTTGTCAGCACTACTTGTTAGAGACCCTTTAGTAATCAAGATGCATTGTGTTCTGTAAATGTGCTTGATTAAGTAAAACATGGGGCAATCATGAAGCAGAGGATGATGTAACCGGCAATAACTTATTCCCCTATCCAGTCATTACATCTTCTAGAACATGAGGTAATACACTGTGAGTAACACACGTTGGTGAAAGTTTTAGCAAATACAAAACCCAAAACCAGTGATGTTGGTACATTGTGTAATTCGTAAATAAAAACAGAATACAATGATTTGCAAGTCCTTTTCAACATATATTCAATTGAATAGACTGCAAAGACAAGATATTTAATGTTCGGACTGAAAAACGTTCAAATAATCATTAATTTAGAATTTAATGGCAGCAACACGTTGCAAAAAAGTTGGCACAGGGGCATTTTTTCCACTGTGTTACATGGCCTTTCCTTTTAACAACACTCAGTAAATGTTTGGGAACTGAGGAGACCAATTTTTTAAGCTTTTCAGGTGGAATTATTTCCCATTCTTGCTTGATGTACAGCTTAAGTTGTTCAACAGTCCGGGGGTCTCCGTTGTGGTATTTTACGCTTCGTAATGCGCCACACATTTTTAATGAGAGACTGGTCTGGACTACAGGCAGGCCAGTCTAGTACCCGCACTTTTTTTACTATGAAACCATGCTGTTGTAACACGTGGCTTGGCATTGTCTTGCTGAAATAAGCAGGGGCGTCCATGATAACGTTGCTTGGATGGCAACATATGTTGCTCCAAAACCTGTATGTACCTTTCAGCATTAATGGTGCCTTCACAGATGTGTAAGTTACCATTGCCTTGGGCACTAATACACCCCCATACCATCACAGATGCTGTCTTTTGAATTTTGCGCCTAGAACAATCCAGATGGTTCTTTTCTTCTTTGTTCTGGAGGACACGACGTCCACAGTTTCCAAAAACAATCTGAAATTTGGACTCGTCAGACAACAGAACACTTTTCCACTTTGCATTAGTTCATCTTAGATGAGCTCGAGCCCAGCGAAGCTGGCAGAGTTTCTGGGTGTTGTTGATAAATGGCTTTCGCTTTGCATAGTAGAGTTTTATGTAACCCGGGTGACAAAACCCCATTAAATATCCTTTTATTTATTTATTTATTCGTCGTTTAAGCTGTCCTTGCGTGCGTCATTACGTCACGCGGCCACGTGACCTAACGCGGCTGTCAGAATAGCATAAAACCCGGAAGTGGGCTGCTACCGGTGAGAGCGAGAGGGACACGCTCTTTCCGAAGACAGTAAAAAGCATCCGGCTGATCTTGCCGCTTCGAACCAGCACGTGGAACTTCCGCCACGAGTCCAGCCAGATCCTACAGCCCAAACCGGCACAAGACCTCCTCCGCCAGCCATGTTGCACGGTAATCTCAACCCACCTGAAGTTCAACGTTATGTAGTCGAACATATCGTGAAGAACGACGATAGCGCTATGAACCTGTCAGCGCAGCGTCTCAGATCCTTCTCAGGAAGATCGCCCAGGTCTCAAACAGAGTCCGACTATGACACATGGCGTAGAGCTGCTACTAAAGGATCCTGCCGTGTCCGACCTACAGCGCTCACGCAAGATCTTCGATAGCTTGCTACCACCTGCTGCGGATATGGTGAAGCACCTGAAACCAGACGCCCCTCCAGCCGTGTATATACAGACACTTGACTCAGCGTACGGCACGGTCCAGGATGGTGATGAGCTATACGCCAAGTTTATGGACACATTCCAGGATGCTGGAGAGAAACCGTCTAAATATCTGCAACGTCTACAGGTGGCGCTGAACCAGGCTGTGAAACGAGGCGGTGTATTGAACAAAGCCTTTGAAAGACAACTTCTGACTCAATTCTGCCGTGGCTGTTGGAACAACTCCCTAATAACAGAACTCCAACTGAAACCAAGGAAAAAGAAACCCCCAACGTTTGCTGAATTTCTGCTCTTGCTGCGAACTGAAGAGGATCGTGAAGCAGCCAAGGCCATCCGCATGCAGCAACATCTCGGCTCTTCACGCTCCAGGGCTGCAAACCACGCGCAGTACGCCTGCACAAACAGTGCAGAGAGGGGAGATATTGCTGCTCTCACCAACGTCACGCAGCAACTCGCTAAACAGCTGGCCGATGTCCAGAAGCAGCTCGCAACACTCACTGCTGCCCAGTCAAGATCCTGTCAGTCTGCTGCTTTCAAGCCCACGCCTGGTGGTATGTCGGGTAAGGGCCAGGGGCCGGGCAAGCAACCAAAGAACCCGTCTTCTGTTCCCAAGCCTGGCTACTGCTATCGGTGTGGTGAAGATGGTCACATAAAGACATACTGTGATAACCCCCCGAACCCTGCATTTGTTGCTGCCAAGAAGAGACAGTTCGCAGAAAAGCAACAAAGCTGGCAAAGATCTAACTTCTCTTCCAGACCATCTTTAAACTAAAGTCAGTTCCAGTTGTGGGGCAAACCGGAACTGTTGTGGACCCACAATGTCCCAATCTGAAGAAGAAACATGTCAAATGTCAAGAAATGACCCAAAGCACTACAGCTGTTCCATCCCAGTTACCTAAAGGCTTGGTCGGATCCCGTTGTACAGCAAACATCAAAATCGCTGGCGAAGAATTCAACTGCTTTTTGGACACTGGATCGCAAGTGACTACGATCCCAGTCTCGTTCTACAACCAGCATTTTGCGGACCAGCCGGTGAAACCCCTGCGTGACTTACTGCAAGTTGAAGGAGCTGCGGGACAGGTCGTTCCGTATCTCGGATATGTGGAGATGGTGGTCACCTTTCCAAGAGAGTTCCTGGGAGCTGATTTTGACGTCTCAACGCTAGCACTGGTTGTTCCTGACGACAAAGCTCATCAGTCCCAGGTGTTAATCGGCATGAATACACTGGAGCCATTATACAACCATCATTTGGGGAGTGACTTCTCCAACTTCCAGCCGACGGCAAATGGCTACAGAGCAGTGCTGCAACTACTGCAAATATGCCACCAGCAACAACAACAAGGCTGCGACGGAGTTGTGAGGTTAGCCAGCAAGTCGCCGGTCCTCATCCCTGCTGGGCGCACCACCGTCGTCGATGGCTCAATCCCCACCAACATGCTGTCTCCCGGTCAGTGGGCGCTTGTGGAGCATTCCGCCTTACCATTGCCAGGTGGGCTGTGTGTCAAAAATTCTTTGATTATGCTCCCAAGCCACTCCCACAAGAAGATTCCGGTCATCCTGAGTAATGAGTCGGACCAGGATGTGACCATCCCACCTCTCTCCACCATCGCAGAACTTGCCGTGTCACCGCAAATCTTGTCGCACAGCGTGTCAACAAGCTGTTCACCATCTGAAAGTCCTCGCATCAATCTAAAGCTGAATTTTGGAGAGTCACCTATTCCACCGGAGTGGAAGGCAAGAATCACGGAGAAACTCCATCAGATCCCGGACGTCTTCGCACTCAGTGAACTGGACTTTGGATGCACGAACAAGGTGAAACATCACATAAAACTGGATGACGAAACTCCGTTCAAACACAGAGCAAGACCCATTCACCCTCATGACATCGAGGCAGTCCGACAACATCTCAGAGACCTGCTGAAGGCTGGTGTCATTCGTGAATCAGAGTCGCCATTTTCATCACCAATTGTCGTGGTCCGTAAGAAGAACGGGGACATACGCTTGTGCATCGACTACAGGAAGCTGAACCTTCAAACGGTTAAAGACGCTACCCCTTGCCAAATCTGGAGGAGTCTCTTTCCGCTTTGACCGGTTCCAAATGGTTCAGCGTTCTCGATTTAAAATCTGGATATTACCAGATCGAGATGAACGAAGAAGACAAAGCTAAGACAGCTTTTGTGACGCCCATCGGATTTTGGGAATTCAACAGAATGCCCCAAGGGATAACAAACGCTCCATCCACATTTCAGCGATTAATGGAGAAAAGCATGGGGGATCTCCATTTAAAGGAAGTTCTGGTTTTTCTCGACGATCTCATCGTGTTTTCGGATTCGCTGGAAGAACATGAGCGGAGGCTGCTGCGGGTATTGCATCGTCTAAAAGGATATGGTCTGAAGCTCTCTCCAGAGAAATGTACATTTTTCCAGAAGTCTGTCAGGTACTTGGGACATATAGTTTCGGAGAAGGGAGTCGAGACCGATCCGGACAAAATCCTTGCTTTAAAAACCTGGCCAATTCCAAGAACTTTGAAGGAGCTCAAGTCGTTCCTGGGATTTGCTGGATATTACCGGAGGTTCATAAAGGGGTACTCCGTCATCGCCAAACCTCTCAATGATTTGACGCGGGGCTATACACCTACCTCCAAATCCCAGAAGAGATCGAGTCCAGCAAAGTTTCAAGACAGGAAAAGGCCCTTCGGAGAGCGATGGACGCCTACCTGCCAGCAAGCTTTCGAAACACTAATTGAGAAGTTGACCAGTTCACCAGTCCTTGGCTTTACCGACGCAAAACGACCATACATCTTGCATACTGACGCCAGCACCACAGGGCTTGGACCGGCTCTTTACCAAGACCAAGAAGGCCAGCTGAGAGTAATCGCTTACGCCAGCCGGGGCCTGTCAGCGAGCGAATCGAGGTATCCTGCACACAAGTTAGAATTCCTTGCGCTGAAGTGGAGTGTGTGCGAGAAGTTTCATGACTACTTGTACGGGACCCACTTTGTGGTAGTGACTGACAACAACCCACTCACTTACCTGTTAACATCGGCAAAGTTGGATGCCGCCAGTCATAGATGGCTTGCTGCCCTGTCCACCTACACTTTCAAGCTGCAGTATCGAGCCGGGAAGCAGAACCTCGATGCCGACGCTCTATCACGCCGCCCTCACAACCAGCCTGCTGACCTGTCAGTGCAGAAGGACTGGGACCTGATTAACAAATTCAAGGAAGAACATCTTGTTGACCCGAGTGAAGTGGAAGAACTCGACCCAGACATCGTATCTGCCATCTGCCACCGCTGTCTTGTCACCAGTCAGCCCAGCAGTTCCGCAGGAAGTCAGATTACCCTGGTCGAGTCTCTGAGTCTGTCAGCCAAAGCAGTCCCTGACTGCTACGCCAGTGAAGTCCATCATGGCCTACAGGTTGTTCCCACCCTGTCACATCTGGACCTCAAGGAAAAGCAACGGGTTGACCCAGTTATCAGAGAGGTCATTCACCAGATGGACACTGGGGAAAAGGTTCCCCCAACTGCAAGGAGCGAACTCCCGGACCTTGCGCTGTTGCTAAGGGAGCTGAATCGTCTTGAGATACAAGAGGACATCTTGTACCAGAGGAGGCATGACGGAGAACAAGTCTCTTTCCAGCTGGTGTTACCGGAGGAGTTGAAGTCCGTAGTCCTGACCAGTTTGCATGACGACATGGGTCACCTGGGCATCGAGCGGACTTTGGACCTCGTACGCACCCGTTTTTTTCTGGCCTCGTATGGCAGCTGACGTGGAGAAGAAGATCAAGACCTGCAATCGTTGTGTGAGACGCAAGGCACTTCCTGAAAAATCTGCACCACTCGTTAACATCAAGACGAGTCGTCCCTTGGAATTGCTCTGCATGGACTACTTGTCACTCGAACCCGATCAAAGCAATATTAAAGATATTCTGGTTTTCACCGACCATTTCACAAAGTTTGCAATAGCCATACCCACCGCAAACCAAAAGGCGAAGACAGTGGCAAAGTGTCTATGGGAGAACTTCATCGTGTGCTACGGAATACCTGAACGTCTCCACACGGATCAAGGGCCTGACTTCGAGTCTAAATTGATAAAATAACTGTGCCAACTCGCTGGGATCGTAAAAACCAGGACAACCCCTTACCGTCCTCGGGGAAACCCAGTCGAGAGGTTCAACCGGACCCTACTCAGCATGCTTGGGACCCTTGAGAACAAGAGGAAAGCCAAATGGAAGGAACACGTAAAACCGTTGGTGCACGCTTACAACTGGACGAGAAACGATGTCACCGGTTTTACGCCGTACGAACTGATGTTTGGCCGTTCACCGCGACTGCCGGTAGATCTGGCCTTTGGCTTACCTGTGCGGGGAAGACAAGCCACCTCTCATTCCCAATATGTTGAGAACCTGCGGTCCAGACTTGAAGAGAGTTTTGAAATTGCTTCGAAGAATGCTGCTAAATCTGGCGGAAGGAATAAAACTCGTTTCGATCAGCGAGTCACTCCGTCGAGTCTGGAGGAAGGAGATAGAGTTCTCGTGCGAAATGTCAGGCTGCGTGGCAAGCTCAAGATTGAAGACAAGTGGGAGCACGATGTTTACGTCGTTGTGAAGCGTGCCGGGGACCTCCCGGTGTACACAGTTCGGCCTGAGAACAGGGCAGATAGACCCAATCGTATGCTCCACAGAGATCTACTCCTCCCATGCTCTTTTCTGCCAGCTAGTGGTGGTCCAGATCCATTGCCAGTTACACCACCATGTCACCCTGTAACCCGGAGCCGGAAGCCAGTAACAGTTGATCAATCTGAAGACTTTGATGAAGAGGAATGGAATCTACCTCAAGTTCTGATTCCACCAACCACTTTTCAGTTCCAGAGTTCGCACGCTGTCGAACCCTCAGCTGAACACTGCACTCAGCCGCTGCCCACGGCTGTGTATTACTCACCTGTGCCTTCAGTCATTCATGTCGATCCTGTCTCAGAAACTGTGCACTTACCTGCCAATGGAGAGTCCTCTGCTGAATCTGAAGCTTCTTTACCTGTGAAAGAAGAGGAACCAGAGCTCCTTGACCAGGCAGAGGCATCACCCTGCCAAACCGAGCCGCTGCTCAGTCCAACAGAATTACCACCTGAAGCTGCGAACTTGCCTGATAGTGTCGTTGAAACCACGCCTGTGATCAGTCGTCCTAGTCGTCAGCGTCAACCTCCTAATCACCTTCAATATGCGGCGTTAGGTAATCCTCTCATTTCCGTTGTTCAGACACTATTTCATGGTTTAGTCAATGCCTATGACGAAGCGTTCACTACCTATGCAGCAAAAAACCTTTTGAAATCTGATGTTTGCGACGTTTAGCATGCATCAGGAGTTGCATGATCTAAAGGGGGGAGGATGTAACCCGGGTGACAAAACCCCATTAAATATCCTTCTATTTATTTATTTATTCGTCGTTTAAGCTGTCCTTGCGTGCGTCATTACGTCACGCGGTCACGTGACCTAACGCGGCTGTCAGAATAGCATAAAACCCGGAAGTGGGCTGCTACCGGTGAGAGCGAGAGGGACACGCTGTGTGAGGTTGCTGCAGGAGCCGACTACCGGAGCCGTGGGTCGTCCCGCGGGAGTGTTTGAGTGTGATTTATCTGCGGAATAGGCCAGGTTGGATGGCGAGCTTAGAACCCGAACTAGAGTCTGAAGTTTTATGCCTGGAACCGAACCAACCAACCAACTGAACTGAATCCACCCAACCGAGCCCCGGGCGGGTAGGAGGCTCCTTAGCAGCCACCCTCTGTTTTCCTTCTTTTCCACCAAAACGCAACGTGTTCATCAACAATCACCTTTCCCCCGCCCCTTCACCAAAACCCCTCTGGACACTGCCATCACAACGTGGACTTTGCGGGGCCGTTTAAATGAACTCTGAATTGTGTTGCGCCTATACCATCGTTGGTAGAAAAATAAGGATTGAATTAAGTACATCATTTGTTGTAAATATTATTATTATTATTATTATTATTATGGATTAGATTTATATAGCGCTTTTCTAGACACTCAAAGCGCTTCACAGAGAAGTGAGAACCCATCATTCATTTTTACAACTCATTCATTCATCATTCATTCTCCGGTGTGAGCGGCACCGGGGGCAAGGGTGAAGTGTCCTGCCCAAGGACACAACGGCAGCGATTTTTGGATGGTAAGAGGCGGGGAGCGAACCTGCAACCCTCAGGTTTCTGGCAAGGCCGCTCTACCCACTACGCCATGCCGCCCCCCAATATTGAACGTTTCTGTCAACTTGTGGAATATGTGAATGTCTATTTGAATTTACATGTTAATGTTTGTTTGTTATTTTTCCTACTATTCTTTAATATAATTTGGTACCATTTAAAATTAAAACCTGTGTTCAGTCTTTATTACTCTCCATTCCTAGAGCTGAATTTAGTTTCTTCTGTTCTAGCCCAGACATCTCATTAACTGTTTTATTTAGTACTTGTACAGTGCTTTATTAGAATAACATACAGGTTACATTTAACTTGCACTTACAGATGTTTTCTGAAGTGTTCCTGAGCCCATGTGGTGATATCCTTTACACACGGATGTCGGTGCAGTGCCGCCTGAGAGATCCAAGGTCACGGGCATTCAATGTTACGTATAGTGATTTCTACAGATTCTCTGAACCTTTTCATGATAATACGGACCGTAGATGGTGAAATCCCTAAATTCCTTGCAATAGCTCGTTGAGAAATTTTCTTCTTAAACTGTTCGACAATTTGCTCACGCATTTGTTCACAAAGTGGTGACCCTCGCCCCATCCTTGTTTGTGAATGACTGAGCATTTCATGGAAGCTGCTTTTATACCCAATAATGGCACCTACCTGTTCCCAAATAGCCTGTTCACCTGTGGGATGTTCCAAATAAGTGTTTGATGAGCATTCCTCAATTTTCTGTCTTTTTTGACACTTGTGCCAGCTTTTTTTCAAACATGTTGCAGGCATCAAACTCCAAATGAGCTAATATTTGCAAAAATAACAAAGTTTTCCAGTTCGAACGTTAAGTATCCTGTCTTTGCAGTCTATTCAAAAGAATATAGGTTGGAAAGGATTTGCAAATCCTTGTATCCTGTTTTTATTTACGATTTACACAACGTGCCAACTTCACTGGTTTTGGGGTTTGTATTTTCAGATATATTTATGTACTGTGGTTTCCACAGTAGTTAATGCGAACACTAAACTTCGTAGTTATTACTCAGCGACTGTACATGAACACCATCATGAGAAATATAATGTATGATGACAATGCAGTGTCAAATATCCACTTTATTGATGGACTGGAAGTGACGATACACTTTGTCGGGCTCAACTTTCTCACCAAATCTTGTGAATTGCCAACTCCTCTTAGTGACTTTTTCTCTCAAAAGGGGCTATTCAGGAGGGTTAGAGACGTCAAAGTACATCACTCTGCAGTGAATGTCATCAACGAGCAGCGAGTCCTGCCGTGAGCCCCTGCTCTCAGGCAGTCAGGTTGACAGGAGCTCCACGCAGCAGTACCAACTGCAGTCAGAGCAGAGAGCAGACTCACACCCATTTGCTTCCAGACTGCAAATGGAAAATGCACGTGCAGCGCTGGCGAGATGTAAATGCTTTTTTTTTTTTATGGTCATGCTAAAATAAATCCCTCCAACATCTCAATCCCATTGTTAATGAGCCTGTCATGAGATTGGGCTCCTTCGTGAATGTCACAACCTTGCAGTCTTTTGATGAAATCCTTAACAATGAAGAAACAAATATATCCATATGTAAAGAAAACAAACTAAGAATCAACAGAATCAAGTCCATTTGCAGTTTTATTCATATTTAGTATTTTTTAAATCTCACCCATGACGCTGTTCCTCTCTCCTTCAGCATCCAGTGCAATCAATTATGCAAATGACGTGATGACATCATCTAGCAACTTTTAGGACAACCAATTGCTACTTTCTTTACAAAGGGGTGGACAACACTGACTGTGCCAGTGACTGTAAAGAGAAGCATACCAAACTTGAGTGTGTATCAGTGTAGTCCAGGGCTATTCAACTACATAATGAAGAGGGCCGTAGTTTCAAGAGTCAAAGGGCTACGGGGCCCGACATCGAAACGTGAATGTTTTGTCAGAAAGTGCCTCCACGGGTTGTATTCCTTTGAGACTGTGTTCACTTAATTGCAAAGTAATCACATCAGCTTTTCACACTGCACTGTCAATACATTCATTATTCTGCCCTTGCTACTCAACCTAGCGTGTGCAGCTGGACAGATAGTTAAAAGAAGCTCCAGAAGTTTGGTTGAGGATTGCTGTTCCTTCCTTTTAATTATTTTCCTTCCTCAGTTTTGCTTTTTTACACTTCTCTTTTCATTCAGGTTTCTTAGACTAAAAATCAACTTAAAATAAACATTACTAAAGTATAAAGTCCATCCATCCATCCATCCATTTTCTACCGCTTGTCCCTCTCCATTGTGTGTCTATGAATATTGTCATTTATCTAGGTCATTGCCATCTCAGGGCTTTCAATCGATTGCAACTGGACATGCATCCTAAAGACCGGACACCCCACACCCACAAAACAATCTGGTGTATGCTATCCAGGGTAATGATGAATGCACTGATTCACATATTGGGGAAACAAAACAACCACTAAGCCGACGCATGGCACAGCATAGACGGGCAAACTCTTCAAGCCAAAACTCAGCTGTCTACCTGCACCTCAGGGAAAAACAGCACTCCTTTGAAAACAAAAATGTACAGATTCTGGACAGGGAGGACGGTTGGTACGAAAGAGAAGTGAGGGCAGCCATCTATGTCAAGGTTAAAAAACATCCCTGAAGAGAGGAGTGGTCTGCAACACCACTTGTCTCCCACATACAACACTGTCCTTTTAACCATTCCCAAACGGCTCTGCAATTTAGCCTCCAACAAATAACAGGAGTTAGAAAGATTCTGGTCACAGAAGGTGACCAGTATGCCATTTGCACCATTTGTTTACAACTGAACAGAATGCTTACCCGGGGGATTCCGACTACTTTGGACTAGTAGTGGTCGATCCACAGCGATCGTTCTGCCACACAATACCTCAATGCTAACGAGAAGAAATTACACTTCAACAACTGTCGTTGGCTTTGACAGTTAGGATTGCTTGTTTGCATTAAAACAGTTGTTTTTCTCACTATGATAGGGCCAAACCATCCTTGTCCATGCACACCCTCCTGGTTTTGGAGTATAAATATTTGGGGTTTTGGCACCAGCCGCTGGACTAGATCTGACGAATCTAAGTCTATGAGCACGAACTGATGAAGCCTACTTGGATGAGCGGTGAAACGTCTTCTAAGACAAACCTCTTCATTGAATATTTTAAATAAATAATGTCCACTGTGTATTTTACATAAATAAAATAGAAGGTATAGTGTCAAGTATTTTTTTATTTTAAGGTTTAGGATTAGTATTAATCAGTGGCGGGTCATTCGTTTCCCACTTAGGCCTTCAGTGATGTCCGACTTCAATGATTACCTCTCAAAATACCATTATTTATGTCACCACATGACCATTGCTGGAGAAATAATGTACAGAAACACATTTACGTACTACTGGACATTGATTACCTCAACAGTGTACAAAACGGGCTAGTTTCTGGCACATTTAAAAATCTATTAACCCGCATCAGCAATTAAAATATATATTCTAAGGTACTGTCAAAATTACAATTGTAAAAAACATTAAACGAGAACAAATAAAGAAATAGATCCAACTACTTGAATAAGCCAGTGGTACCACTCGTAGTTGGTTGATTCGAGTGGAAATGGCGGGCATTTTCCCATTTCATCGCCGGGACAGCTGAGCTAGCTTCAGGGGTTGGCCGGCGTCGTGTCACAACATGTAGTTTCTCTTTAAATATCCTTCTTGAAAATGGCCTTGCAAATATATATCTGCCACCTAATCAACGTTTTGTTCTCCTTCTTTGTGGGTTAAAAAAGTGAGTATTAGTGATTTATCTGCTAGCCCGGTATGGCTATGGTGCAACACTATCTGCTTCAGTAAATTGCAACTTGATCCTGCATACTCACTTTAGAGTGACAAGTGAGTATCTAATCACCATACTTGCCAACCTTGAGACCTCCGAATTCGGGAGATTGGGGGGGGGGGTTTGAGGTGGGGGGGGTTAGAGGGGGCGGGTTTTGGTGGTATCGGGGGTGTATATTGTAGCCCGGAAGAGTTAGGGCTGCAAGGGATTCTGGGTATTTGTTCTGTTGTGTTAATGTTGTGTTACAGTGTGGATGTTCTCCCGAAATGTGTTTGTCATTCTTGTTTGGTGTGGGTTCACAGTGTGGCGCATATTTGTAACAGTGTTAAAGTTCTTTATACGGTCACCCTCAGTGTGACCTGTATGGCTGTTGATCAAGTATGTCTTGCAGTCAGTTACGTGTGTCTATAGAAGGCGCATAAATAATTTGACTGTGCCGGCACGCTGTTTGTATGGAGAAAAAGCGGACGCGACGACAGGCTGTAGAGGACGCTAAAGGCAGTGCCATCACGGCACGCTCTAAATATTCTTGTCCGGGTGAAAATCGGGAAAAATTTGGGAGAATGGTTGCCCCGGGAGATTTTCGGGAGGGGCACTGAAATTCGGGAGTCTCCCGGAAAAATCGGGAGGGTTGGCAAGTATGCTAATCATAGTCTCATTAACGTCAGGCAACCTAGATAGGCCACAGTCAACAACTTGTGATCTGATTGGCTATTGCAACTGTATGTGTTATGTTAGTGTACACAATGTTGATTCAGAAGGCTACGGCTAAATTCATAAAAGCTCTGGCAACAAGCCAGCTGACTTCTGATTGGATAAAAGCTCAAACGTAAAAACAAGCAACACTGGAGCCTGACATGAAGAAAATATGATGAATACTTTTATACATCTATGGAAAGTAGATTAAAAATACAATTAACTTTTATTTATTTATGATCATCAGATGAATTTAATAATTAAATTAATCCGCTAATCCGCTGATCTGCATAGCACCGCCGTGGCTCAAACCAGTGGGTATCCAATCACAGGACGCATAAATGACACGTTCAACGTGAGGCCAGCTAGACGGCTTTACTGTCAACAACTCGTGATCTGATTGGCTACCGCAAATATCTATCAACTGCGAGTGCTTGTTCACTTACAGTGCACAGACGCCCGCATTGTTGATTCTGAAGGCCCTGGGCAGATTTGGTACAGCATGGCAATATAAGCTAGCTGAATTCTGATTGGATAAAAACTCTAACCTAAAAACAACAGCACTGGAAGGAGCATAATATGACATGAAGAGAATATGAATACTTTCAGATATTTAGGGAAAGTAAATTAAAAATTACTTTTATCTTTAATTATAATCATGATTTCTGGTTATGTTAGGCCAGCCGAAAAGGCCTTGCTGGCCCTGAAGGCACACCACTGGTGTTAATACATTCACACAATAAACTACAGATGTTTACGCTGAGGCAAAACAACATCCACATTGCACTTAATTGTCTCCCTCAACGGGTCAAATTTAGCGCTACATGTATTAAACAAGCTTTAATCGCCAGAGTTACTACTTTCAGACAAAAACATCACGACCACAAATACAAAAGACATCACGAATTAAGAAATTTCAATACAAAACAAACTAAATATATTTATGCACAGAATCTACTTACGAATGTTTGACCAAGTTCCGTGATGAAGCTTACACTTGTAGATTTCTACCGTTGTTGCTGGTCTGGAACAGTGTGTCTGCCAGACCGACAGAAAACAATGACACACTCACACATTGTTGACCAGTCGCTGTTAAAAGTCAGAATTTCAAAATGTTTTTTTTTTTTTTTAAGGATTTAATGAGCAGTCTTCTTCTACACACCCCACTGCTGCTTTACTCAGATACATATGTCTCACTGTTCTCCCCTGCTGGGTGGTGGGAGTGCTGCATGCATGAGCAATTCTACTTTGAATAGTTTCATCAAGCCTATTTGAGTGATGTTTGGCGGGCCAAATGAAAAGATTTGGCAGGCCGGATGTGGCCCGCGGGCTGCCAATTGATTAGACCTGGTGTAGTTTTACTTTCCAAACGTGCCAGACTTTAGGTGTTGAGTGCTCCCAATCAACTTACAGTTGGCCCCGTGTGAGGGCCCTAAGATTTTGATCTGTTGGAATCCTGTGTCAAATATTCAGTAATGAATGAAAATATGACAAAACTGAAAATTAGTTGGGAGGGAAGGTATTGATGATAAACCTCTAGACTAGAGACTCAGGACATCCATCCATCCATTTTCTACCGCTTAACAATAATGTCACTCAGAAAGACACTAGAGTGAAGACCTCCACTAAGGCGGAAAAAAAGCGTGTATTACTCGAATTGGATGACACGTTGGATCAAGAATGGATGGATGTGACCTTTTATTTTTGGAGTGAGGTGTTCCTTTCGCAGTATACTCAAAATAAAAGTGATGATGAATACATCAATAAATAATGTTCCCAAAACACTGTGCGAAACCTTAACGGTTGCCAACTGTTCCTTAAAAAACGGAATCATCCCGTATTTAGAGACACAAGTATGCATTCCGTATTAAGCTGTCAAAGGACGCACTTTGTCACGTATTTTTATTACTATTACTAAATATTCTGTAAAATATCAGTAAATTCCTTCGAATGACAATAGCTACACAACTGCCTGCTACAGGCTAAGCCAGGGGTGTCCAAAGTGCGGCCCGGGGGCCATTTGCGGCCCGCAGCTAATTGTTCACATTCTGGAAATGCTATTGCAAAAATAAAAAAGAACCTTAAAAAAAGTGGAATGAGGTGAAATCTAACGAGAAAAAGTTGCAACGTTGATACAAAGCTGCCATGTAGGCTGTTTTTTTTCTTTTGTCTTTCTTTCTTTTTCTTTTTTTGCCATTGCTCAAAAAAAAAAAAAAATTACAAAAAATCCATGTTATAATGAATTATTTTCAAGACTCCAATTCAAATATTTAACTTTAAAATGTTTTATGTGGTAAATATTGCATATATTGTGTAGTTGCCATATAAAAAAATCAAAGTTTTCTTTGACAAAAGCGCATAAAACAAACAAAATAATAGTTCCAGCATAAAATCGACAGATATATCTGAAGTTGATCACGTAACTTAAGTGTTGAAAGTAAAAGAAAAACCTAAAAAAAAATGTATCACTTTATGAGTGGGGCACCTTTTGGATCCCAAATATATTTAGTGGTATTTTATTTATCTTTTCACTGTGATTACTCAAAAATATTAAAGAATTAAAATCAATGGTGTCCTGCATTATTGATCTTTTAGGGCTCTAATTACTAAATACTGCATATTTCAGTTTTACTATAAAAAAACAAAGTTTTTTTTTGACAGAAAAGCCATAAAACCTTATTTTTTTAAATTTTGTATTACTTTATATCAACTTGAAGTTATTATAGAGATTTACTGTAAGTGTTAAATAATAAAAAAATAAAAATAATTTCACTTATTTTTAACATTTTAATGACTGAGACCCTTTATGGTCCCCGGGACCCCTAAAGGTAAAATAAATTAAAAAATCCATATATTTTGTTATGGTTTGAAAATGAAAAATATCAAAATGGCCCCCAAATGCTTTAATTTTTCCGTGTGCGGCCCTCAGTGAAAAAAGTTTGGACACCACTGGGCTAAGCCAATGGATGCCAACGTGACTGATTGCTCACATGTCAAACTCATTGCCGCTCGACTTTTCTGGCATCTGTTTGTTTGGATTTGGCTGTTGTCACTGCCTCAGTGTGGTTGCAGGTTGCCTCGCTTCTAGTAATCACACTCCAAATGTGACTTTTTACCACATTACAAGAAATATTTGGGGAAGTTTGGACATTGTTTTTGTCCGACAGGGAAGATACATGTGGCTGTCAAACATAAACATAATGCTTCCAGCTTTATGATAGTGACACTAATTATATGATTATATTTAATGTCAAATTAACAGAATATAGCATAGAGACAATAATAAAAGGAGATCTGCTTCAGAAATAAAGCACAATTGAAATGTTGCCAGTCATATTAAAAAAAACTAAAATATTGCACCTCTTCTTTTTGCCAAAGTAGTTATCATAGTGATAGAAGCTGCATCCCGTTTTTTTTTCTATTTTAAGTTAAGCAGGATTTATATACATGATACATACCTAATTTATAATCTAGAATTAACATTCACCAGCTCAGAGGCGAGAGAGCAGCTCACCAGCTCATGATGTCAATATAGCAGCATAAGCATATAGCTACCTCTCTGTGATCAATGCACCACTAAAAGTAGATTCTTAACTTTAGCGCATATAATAAGAATAATGCTAATACTTGATTAATATTTAGGTCACGAAATGTAAATGGAGTATTGTTGGCGCTTTTTGGATGTTTTTAGTGGGTTTTATGGGCGCAATAGACGCCATGACTCCCATTAGCTCCATTGTTAGCTGACTTTGATTGCGTTTATTTATGACTTTGAATGAATTAAAAACAAGGTATATGTGTTCTTGTCTTCCATATGGATTGTAAAAGATTGTCAATTGTTCACAATCATTATGAAAGACATGAAGACGGTTGGATTTTTTTTCAAAGCATTCTAAATATTAAACGCAAGTAAAAGTCCGCTTATAGCGGAGCCAATGGGAGCTCCACTATTCATCAAATCCAATAAATACCCATTCAAAAAGCGGCAAGAATACTCCATTTACATTTTGTGACTTGACTTTTAACCAAGTATTAATAATATTGTTATTATAAGCGTTAACGCAAACAAACTATTTATCGCTGTGAGCACAACCGTGTGTCCCTATGTTTACATCATTGAGTGCTCTGCTGTTTCCTCGCTTCCTTACTCCCTGTAAGTTGACTCTACATCATAAATCATACATCTTACCTGGACAGAAGAAGTCTGAATAGGTATTCCGACAAGTTGGTACACTTTGACAGCCATTTAAGACCCGAAAATGGCCAGAACGACACAAAAAGATCTTCAAGGAGGTTAATTTATGTAATTACTAATAAGATTCAATACATCACTTTTGGGTTTTTGGTCTTATTAGAATTGTCTCTAAACCAAAGGTGTCAAACTCATTTTAGCTCACGGGGCACACGGAGGAAAATCTATTCCTAAGTGGGCCAAACTGGTAAAGTCATGGCATGAAACTTAAAAATAAATAAAAATTCAGATTGTTTTCTTTGTTTAAAATAGAACAAACACATTTTGAAAATGTACAAATCATAATGGGATTTTTACACTTAAATGTTATGGTAATAGTATTCTATCTTCATTTGTCATTATTTATATATACGTTCTGAATATATGATGAGATAATGTTCATCATGAAAATTGGTGGAATTGAGTCTGGCGGAGTTTTAAAATGCTCTCATTGGCGTTAATTTTTAATCCATCAAAAGATGAAATGAATAATAATAGTTTGACACCTCTGCTCTAAACGCAGAGTCTCAACTGACATTCAACATGGCAAGTTGAATGATGCCATATTAGTACATGTTTTTGGTGACCGTACTATTGCAGCTCTGGCTATTGTTACTGGTGTCTTGTATGAAGGCAAACAGGCCAGGTGTGCTTAAGGTTGTAACTCAGTCTCTTTGTTGCGCTTGTGGTTCCATTAACCTGTCTGGAACCTGAAACTCTGGCTGAACCCAGGTCAGTGGCACTGTTGGGAGAGATTGTTAACGCAGCTGGTGTCTGCGACTTATGCTACTTAATGCCTGCATTTGAAAGGTGGAAGACTTATTGGGGCAAGACAGCCCACCTGGGAAATTGAACTGAGGTCAGCCAGTTAATAGCAGATGAGGACAATTTTTGTCTCTGTGCTGTCATGTGACCCTTACAGCTAGTTTAACCCCCATATGTCAAGTTGTATGTGTGGGCAGCCAGGTCGGTTATTTTATGCTCGATGCACAAATCACTTTTGAGACATGGAGACAATAGGCTATTGGCGCTTTATGGTAAAACATGCATATCCACATTTTTAAATAAATCAATTGGTTGTGCATGTGTTTATGCGAAAAGGAATTAAAGTCTTACGTGAGATCTTTTATGAGCAATGTAAAATGAATCCTTCAGGCTGCGGTGAAAATGCTGATTCAAACCGGTCAAGCTCATGACAGCCTTTGCTCTCATCCCGTTTCTAGCACAGCTCGTCCTCAAAGTGCAGAGATGCTGCCCCTCGGCAAGCTTGCACAAATAGGCCTATCATACTTTTACTTAAAGCAATTTTAAAGATGAGCCATAATGTAAGTAAGTACCTTTTTAATACACAAATGGACTCACACAAATAATGTAAGGCAGAAAATAAGTATAGTTAGCCGACCTAGAACTTAATGTTCTGGTGTTTCTGGATGTGATTTAATTATAGGGGTACACGTGTTAACATCTGCATATAATGTGGCACTAACAGCTATTTTTTAATATGTGTTGGTTACCTCTGAATAAAACATGAGTCACTGCATGAATATTGGTTTTGTCGACTGATATTGTCTTGTATGGATGCATAATGCATAAAAAGTAAAGCAATCAAATACAATCTAGGATGACAATACTGTTTTACTGTACGTTGGCAAAGCCAAGGTTCTGATCCCAACAAATATAGTGTGCCACAATTTTACCAAATCTTCGGTTGAGTAACTCAGACTTTGACCTAAAATGTCAAACAGGTGATGTCTAACATGAATACAAAACCCAAATGAAAATTGGTTGAGGTGAGTCGAAGGGGCTGAGCACCAACCGAACAACAGAAAACCCTATTTTTGGCTGTTTGTGTCCACAGAACCACATTTCAGCATCCAGGGAAGCAAAAATGTATCATCTGCAAACAGCACACACATGATCCACATAAAAAAGGCAAAGCTCTTGCATCATCTTTAACGTTAAGTCTGTATATGTGGATTTGGAATTAAATATTAACCAATAATAAACTCCAATACTTTAGCTGTCATTCACAGTTTACATTATTCATAGTGTACCTACTGTACATAACTTCAATAGATAATTCAAGTTAGGATGTGTTCATATTGTGTTGATGCATAGCTTCTTTCAAATAGTTTAACCAGTTTATTTAGGGCAATTAGGGAGTCAGTGTCTTTCTCAAGGACACTTGAGTAGCCGGAGGGAATATTTAAGATAAACAATGACTTTTCTACCCAAGTACTGCCACTCGTATTCACTGAAAATGCTCTTTTAGCGATTGCTTGAGCCATACTGTCTTCCTCAGGGTTAAGCTTTTGTTTTATTTTCTCTGGTATCGTCTCACAACAAAACACAAATGATTTCCAATAGAAATACAGTTGAAAAGAAACGGTCACAAGGGCGATAGTTTTCAAGCAGTCTAAGGTCAAAGGGAACGTATGATGATTTAAACTACATGTAAAACATTCACTTGTGGTCTAGATAATATGTATCGGAAATGCTTTGGTGTAAATTATACGTAAAGGTTACTCTACGGTCACATTGTAACCTATTTTCTGTGTACTCCTGTAAGATGTTCATTTGTAGAGGCGTTTCCTTTAGAATGCAAAGGAAACCCTCAACACTCCACCCTCTCCAAAAGTATCATCATTTATCTTTTGAAGCAAATGTCCAAATAAGTATGTGCTGTGATATCACATTGCAGGCATTGTTAAAAAAAAACTGTGTGTCCCTAAATCTGCTATTTAACCCTTGTGTAATGATCATATTGTTGTTACTCAGCCAGCGTTTGTGGGTCTGATGGACCCATTGCATTTTGTGGCTTTTAATGCCTCACAATCAAACACTTTTATGTTAAAATACTGAACAGATGTTTATTGGAATAAAGTAAACATCGTTTACTGAACAGATGTTTATTGGGATAAGGTAAACATCTGTTCAGTATTTTAACATAAAAGTGTTTGGTTGTGAGGCATTAAAAGCCACAAAATGCAACGGGTCCATCAGACCCACAAACGCTGGCTGAGTAACAACAATATGAACGTCGCACAGAAAATGTTTCTGCCAGTTTCTGCATCCCACAGGGATTCTTCTTTTGTGTTTTGTGCACCTGCGGTTCCCACACAAGGTTGCAACATTGTTTGTCAACACTGTCTGCTCTCCTTTTCTCACACATTTGACCCTCTGATGTTCTGTGTACCTACACTCTGTCCTCCTCCTGACTAGGCCTGTTGTGTGTGTGTGTGTGTGTGTGTGTGTGTGTGTGTGTGTGTGTGTGTGTGTGTGTGTGTGTGTGTGTGTGTGTGTGTGTGTGTGTGTGTGTGTGGTACACAGAAGAACACACAGAAGATGTCCAGTGGACCCGGACATCTTATATGTAATAGAAATGTGTAGGGGGGTGTATGGTGTGTGGTCATTAAAAATGTATTCTGATATGTGTTCTTCACAGAAAATTAGCCAAAGTCAGTGAGTGTCAGTTTGAAAAATTAATTAATTTTATCATTTTTCTTTTAATAAAAAATGAAAACGGGTCCCACAGACCCGAACACCACACAAGGGCTAATATGTTAATAGCAGCATAGTTCTCTAATAAAGTAATGATGAATTAGCTGTTTATTTATAATTACAACAAGGGAAGCCAACTACTTGGAAAAAAAAGGGATACCTTGCAAGGTTGGTGAACCTAATTTTATTTGTGTGAGAGGTGTTTAATAAAATCTACAAATGTTGAATGGAAACAACTGGACTCGTCTTGTTTGTTGTAGATGTTTCAGAGTTGAAAAATTCAACCTTTGTGGATTATATTGTGACCCGCCTGAATCAGTCCCTTTTCCTGTTCCACCCGGGACTCGAACCTGGGTCGTCCGACATGAGAAGCAAGTGTAAAAGCGCAAGCTAACCTGGTGACCATCACTGCTCTTGAGGTTGTTAGGGAGTGAGGTTTTCCAACGAACACAGGGCCTAGCCATAATGGCCTGATGACTGACAATCTACACACACATATTTTTATACTATTTGACTCCAAGCAGAATTTATTTAATTGCACAGGTTTGGGAGTAATACGAATACTTTACCATTAATTGATTAACGTGGACAACAAGTTGAAAAACTTATTCGGGTGTTACCATTTAGTTGTTGAGTTGAGTTGAGTTTGAGTTTATTTCGAACATGCATGCATACAACATGATACATTTAGTGGTCAATTGTACGGAATATGTACTGTACTGTGTAAACTGTACTGTTTCATAAAATGTATTCTCTTCCTTTGCAATTGTCATGTCTGTGATTATGTTTTGTTTTAGTCATGTTCGGATTTGGTTTTGGACTTTTTGTGCACTTTTATTTGTCACCATAGCAACCATTAGTTTCACCTGGTTCACATTGTCATGTCACGCACCTGTTCACGGTTAGAGTCACGCACCTGTTTTCACTGATCATGTCACTATATAAGCTTTTCTGTTTCTGTTGTTCGTCCTGGCGACATCACATTCATGCTCCACATTTATGCTCTGCACCCTTTATGATCACGCTTCTTCATGCCATGTTCACAGTTCCTTGTCACGTAAGTTTTTGTTTAATGTTCATAGTTCTCCGCCATTGTGCGCGCCTTTTGTTTTCCTAGTCAAGTTTTTTACCTCCGCGGTGAGCGCCTTTTGTTTATACCCTTTTGAGCCTTTTGAGTTTAAATATTAAAACATGTCCTCACCTGCACGTCATGTCCAGTTAAGTTGCTTTGCACCACGGAAAAACAATCCACGCCAAGGCCCAAGTCGTGACAGATGTTGCCAGCAATCCGTTTTTCCGCAAGCAACTTGGCGGATGGAGGAAGGAAGGTGGGAAGCGCTAGGTGCCATGGGGGACCAACATTTGATGTGGGGGCCAAATGGCAAGCTAAGTCCGATTAGCTCCATTTGGTCCGAGGATGGCGCTGCGTCACCGCAGTCCCGGAAGCGCCGCTCCAGACCGAGGACGTCAGGGAAGGTGAGCGGACAGAACGCAGCGCTCCTGCAAGCTCCTCCCCCTCGGGGCGGAAATGGGCCGCAGCCTGCCCGGCTTCCCCAGGATGACATCACAGATCAGGATTTTTTTTTCTGAACTCTTTTTCTTTTGATCATCCGCCCCCAGCAAAAAACTTGACTAGGAAAACAAAAGGCGCGCACAATGCCGGAGAACTATGAACATTAAACAAAAACTTACGTGACAAGGAACTGTGAACATGGCATGAAGAAGCGTGATCATAAAGGGTGCAGAGCATAAATGTGGAGCATGAATGTGATGTCGCCAGGACGAACAATAGAAACAGAAAAGCTTATATAGTGACATGATCAGTGAAAACAGGTGCGTGACTCTAACCGTGAACAGGTGCGTGACATGACAATGTGAACCAGGTGAAACTAATGGTGGCTATGGTGACAAATAAAAGTGCACAAAAAGTCCAAAACCAAATCCGAACATGACTAAAACAAAACATAATCACAGACATGACAGCAATCTACTTTCAATCAATCAATACTGTACATGGGAAACATATTGTTCAATAATTCTATTTTTGTGTAAAATAACTAAATTAACAGAATCAAATAAATAGTTTGTGTCTGAAATAGAAATATGTCCTGCTCAATTTAAAAGAAAGAGAACACAAATAAACATCTTTCTTTAAAAGAAATCTGTCCTGCTTAACGTAAAACAGAATAAAGTCAGTGTCCTGCCTCATGATAAAACAGGTCTCTGACTTTCGTCACTATGAGAACTACGTTGACAAAAAATGATGTAAGACATTTGTCATTTATGGTACTAATATGATTGGCAATATTTCAATTGTGCTTTATTTATTTAGTACATCTCCACTCAAACAGTGTGGTTATTGTCTTAATGTTATCTTGTATTAATTGGTCAGTAAATAGAAGCATAATGTCAGAAGTGAACAATTCTAAAAATACTAAGGGCCTGATTTACTAAGATCCAAACAAGCCGCGGTAACCAGCATGTGCAATCTATAAAATAGCGTGTACTATTAGTGGGCGTGTTGCATGCAATTGACTAAGACTGCGTGTGCAATTCTAAAGTGGTGCAGAACACCTTATTTGTATGAGGATTTTGCGTGTACCATACGGGGCATCACCATGGAGCCACTCATTTACTGCACATTCATGTTATGCTTCCACCTGTGGCATTTTGCTGTGTTTTCAAACATGCAGGAGAGATGTACCACTTTGTATGGGAATTTTAGAAGCAGTCGTGCAGTGGATCTAGATTGAAACACTTTTTTTTATTTTTATTTACCACCAAACGTGCGCTCATTGGAGAGAGGCTGGACTTACTCCGGCTCAATATGCAAAACATTGCATACTTAAAGTTGTTGTTTTCCTATAAGAAATACTTTGATTATATATATTTTATTTGCAATAAACACATGTCATTAAAACAAATACTAAAGGACACCAAATTGATTTTGTTTTGATAAATCCTTAAATATTCTAGCATCTATAAAATGATAAAATAATGCAGCTGAATGGACGATATGTCTAGCATTTTCAATTTTTAACCGTCCAAAATGTTGACACACACTTAAGACGGAGGACTCTCGTCTGTCCATCGAGTGTTGATAAATCACATTGTGCGTGCTGAATAATTATATTTGCATCTTCTCCTCCCAGTATAGTGGGCATTTTGACGATCTGCATAAATTTTGCATATTAATGAAGACATAGACGCAAAACGGATTGCAGGCTTTATTCTGCTAACTTAACAGACGCAATCCCTTTTGCACACATTTAGTAGGTCAGCTTTGCGTGTGCTATCAATCACATGCTGTAATACACGCTAACCTTTAGTAAATACGGCCTTAAGAGTTGAAGCAAATATTACTTGACCCTTTGATGAGTTACTGTACTATCAGCTACCTGTTAGACTCCGATTTTGTCACTATTATACACATTATATTTTTATTCAATTATTTGTATACACAACTAGTGTTTTGAGAACAGGACATTATTAAACTAACAAAAGAGCAGAGTTGTGAAATGTCACTTAATACTATTATGTTAGCATTTACCTTATTGACGTAATTGTGACGATTACCTGCTGTCTGGTGTGCTCGCTCTCTTTGTCGCTCTCTCTTTTCCTACAGTGGGACGATCCACAGGTGGCACTGATTTTGGGTACACCGGCTATTATTTACACAGTATCACACTACTCAGCCTCCCTGGGAAAGTTTACGCCAAGGTACTGGAAAGGAGGGTCCGGCCGATAGTCGAACCTCAGATTGAAGAGGAGCAATGTGGATTCCGTCCTAGTCGTGGAACAACTGACCAGCTCTTTACTCCTGCGGGAATCCTGGATAAGGCCTGGGAGTATGCCTTATCATTCTACATGTGCTTTGTGGATTTGGAGAAGGCCGGTTTGACCAGGTTCCTCAGGAGATCCTGTGCAAGGTGCTGAGGGAGTATAGGGTGAGGGGGACCCTGCTGAGGGCCATCCAATCTCTGTACAAACAAAGCAAGAGTTGTGTCCGTATGCTTGGATGTAAGTCGGATACGTTTCCAGTGGAGGTTGGTCTCCGCCAGGGCTGCGCTCTGTCACCTATCCTGTTTGTGATTTTCATGGACAGGATTTCCAGGCAGAGACTCCATGGCGAAGAGGGTATCCGTCTCGGGGGGCTAAAGGTTGAGTCACTGCTGTTTGCAGATGATGTGCTCCTGATGGCCCCATCGGTTCGTGACCTTCAGCTCTCACTGGATCGGTTCGCAGCAGAGTGTTCAGCGGCTGGAATGAGGATCAGCATCTCCAAATCTGAGGCCATGGTTCTCATGAGACTCTGTCCCAGGTGGAGGAGTTTAAGTATCTCGGGGTCTTGTTCACGAGTGAGGGAAAGATGGAGAAGGAAATCAGCAGGAGAATTGGAGCAGCTCGGGCAGTATTGCTTTTTTCTCTGCCGCACTGTTGTGACGAAACGAGAGCTGAGCCAGAAGTCTATCTACCAAGCTATCTACATTCTTACTCTCACCTATGGTCATGAAGTGTGGGTCATGACCGAAAGAATAAGACTGCGGATACAAGCAGCCAAAATTTGTTTCCTTAGAAGGGTGGCTGGCCTCTCCCTTAGAGATAGGGTGAGAAGTTCAAACACCAGAGAGAGACTCAGAGTAGAGCCACTTAGGTGGTTCGAGCATCTTGTGCGGATGCCTCACGAGTGTCTCCCTCTCCTGTTCGTGGGTACACGTACTTCTTCGCCACTGACTTGCCCTCTGAGGCTCCCTCTCGCTTTGGCACCGGCGTCCCCCTCCACTGTGGTTGGCCCAGTTTTGTCTCGGTGTGACCACCAGTTAAGTTGTTTTATGTGTGCTGTTTTTCCATGGTGTGCTTCCTCTCTCGCCACCATCGCTTTTTGTTAATTCCTCCCTAGATTAAAGACTGTACCGGTAATTTGCATGTTGGCTTCCTTTTGGGTTCCGCACCATAAAAGTTCATAACAGTGATAGCCACAAAGAAAAAAATTCACTATGGTAAAAAGTCACATTTGGAGTCTGATTAACGGAAGCAAGGCAGATAATTCTAGCAAGCGAGCTCCTGCCAAGCAGAGTGAGGCAGATTGATGGCAGCCAAAGCAGAATAAACAGATGGCAGAAAAGTCGAGCAATGACTTTGACAGGTGAGCGATCAGCCACACTGGCATCTATTGGCTTAGTCTGTAGCAGACTGTTGTAAAGCTCTTGTTGCTCGAAAGAATCTATTCATATTTTACAGACTATTTAACATTTTCAAGGACATAAAAATATGTAACAAAGTGAATCCCTTGACAGCTCAATACTGAATGCAGACTTTTGTTTCTAAATATGATTCCGTTTTTCAAGGGATGGTTGGCAACCCTAGTTACTACACACCTTAAAATAAAACCTCCACCAATTATTTTTCAGTTAGCTTTATCGTTTTGTTTTTCTTCAGCCAATAGGCTAACCTAGCTTGGAGTTGCAGTTAAGTTTTACTGTAATGTTAGCACTGTACCTCACATAGCTACACTTGAGTTGCTAAAATTTGGGTTGGCCCCCACTCTTTACAGTTTTTACCGATCGCTTGTCCTGCTGTAAGAAACTGGAATCAACTCAATTTTGATCATCACTATTGCAACACAGAAGAAGAGAAAACAAGCTTGCAAATGTGGTTTAACTTTCTCATTGGATTTACACATATTCCCTATCCTTTGGTAAAATAGTAACATAGATGTCATCCAAGCAGAACAAACTCCATTGTTTTAGCGTTGGTAACCAAACCGAAACCAACAACTCCTAACTCGTAGAAACTAGCTTGATCGGTATAAACTCACTGAAGCACCTGTTTGACACTACGTCTGTGTTGTTTTATGCCAGCATGGATGTGGCTCCATCATCAAAAAAGAAGACATTGAGTATCAATAGTAAAGTATCAATTTCTTATACTTAATATTTTAGACTTTATTTATTGTGGTTTACATGTAATGTGTGGAATATTTACAGTATTCCAGTTGTCAGGCACAGTTTAAAAAAAAGATTGCTATCAATAAAATGTGACTCTGGATCCAATTATTTGCAAGAAGGCACATATGTCAGAGCCGATAAAAAGACAACAAATGGTACAGTCATAAAACTACGTCATAGGCTAAAGAAATTCAAGAAATGGGGCATTGAGTTGCACTGAATGTTGTATTTTGTATTTTGCTTTCCATTGTAAAATGATTAGTTGGAAGAGTTCATACACTTGCAAGTTGTGTTTTTTTAAGACAACATTTGCTTTGGTAGCATATACTGAAGCAGGACTATTCAACCAAATAGTTTTGGAGACCCTGTTTCAAAAAAGCCAATGAGTGAGGGCCGAAACCTTTTACTATTGTTTTTATTTTTAAAATCAGCATCCTATTGTAGTGGACATTTTTTTTCGGTTTCTTTCAGTCCATTTAAATGCAAGGATCTGCCACTCTGGTCCAAGTGCCTATATTCAACAGAAGCCCTTTAGTGTTTTTAAGAATTTGTTTGGAAATGTTGGTCTCTCCCAAGTTTTAAATTGAAGTCAGGGGCCAGTGTGGTTTCATTCCCCTGTCGGATTTGGATCACAGTTGAATAGCTGCGTTCTAAAAGTTTGGATACAATTATAGCCTTTCGAAAACAAAATGTGTAATTTTGACCATCCATGCCCCTGTTAACACAGGTAACACATCAAAATGCAGAGTTTGAGTTGACTGCTGCTTCAAAGCATTAAAAATCTCACGCTATATTGCTGTATGTGATGATATATAACATCTATTATGTTGCAAAAGTGAAGTGTGTTGGAGTGCATGTGTGTGGATATACCTCGATAAAGTGTATTAAACACAGATAATTTGCTTTAAAGTTGTAGACACAGGGGTGTTCACAGTCAGGCTTACTGTAAGCATTTTTAACTGTCAACACACTTCGAATGCACTATTGTGGGACTTCTCGGAATAAACTGTTCCAAAATGGCATAATATACAAAGAAATATTAAATTCGGGCTGTTATTAGAATTCTCCCTTTAAGGAAGGCAGAGTCCTCCCTGATCCTTTTATTCTAAGGCTGTCTAAAATGAAGAGTGGAGACTAGAACTGCAGTTTTACGATTTATTCTACAAAATAGGAGTAAGTACAAACAACAGAGATAACAGGCCTCGAGAGAGAGAGAGAGAGAGCGTGCACAAGCTGGAGACCGAAGCAGTCTCTCTAATGGCTACCTGTCTTCCCAGGCTTTTTGTCTGCCCGGCTTGCCATGCCTTGCCAGCAGGAATCAAAACTTAAGAACTGGAAGCAAAACTTAACTTACCCGTGTGTGCTTTTATGCATACAACATTCTACTCCACTCCCTCTCCCCTCAAGCCTGGACCTCATGACATCATTAATATTGATATGTGTGTGAATGCATAGATAAAAACACAGGGTGTATTCATTGTGTTTATCACCTTGTAGCAGAATGAAGGCCGCTTTTAAGGTCTTATTTTGCTAAAAGAATGGAAAATGTTCCCCTAACACTGTCAAAGTTTTATGAAGAAATGTACGTAAAAGGGCATTGTTTTTCTGAGGTGCACACGTCCTATGTTACCCTCGGCCCATACCGTCGCATGGGCAAGTGCAGCTGCTTTCCAGTTGATATTGAGTAGTGATGTGCGGATCAATACCGAAATACAAATACCGCCGATTCCAGTTCTTTATGCTCCAATATCGATCCTCAAATCAAAATATTGATACTTTTGATACTTTAGTTCAGGGGTGTCCCAACTTTTTCCACCAAAGGCCAAATACTGAAAAGTCTAAGTATGCAGGGGCCATATTGATATTTTTTCATTAAAAAAAATGCTGAAAACAGATATTGTGTCAGCTATCTAACATTGGTGACTAAATATAGTATTATTAATTATTAGAATGTTTCAGCTTTTTCCTCATTACATACCAATTTTTTTGCTCTTCTTCTCTTACATTTTCACTAGGGATGTCCGATAATGGCTTTTTGCCGATATCCCGATATTGTCCAACTCTTTAATTACCGATACCGATATCAACCAATACCGATATCAACCGATACTGATATATACAGTCGTGGAATTAACACATTATTATGCCTAATTTGGACAACCAGGTATGGTGAACATAAGGTCCTTTTAAAAAAAAAAACAATAAAATAAAATAACATAAATAAATTAAAAACATTTTCTTGAAAAAAAAAGAAAGTAAAACAATATAAAAACAGTTACATAAAAACTAGTAATTCATGAAAATGAGTAGTGAAGTGAATTATATTTATACAGCGCTTTTTCTCTAGTGACTCAAAGCGCTTTACATAGTGAAATCTAAGTTACATTTAAACCAGTGTAGGTGGCACTGGGAGCATGTGGGTAAAGTGTCTTGCCCAAGGACACAATGGCAGTGACTAGGATGGCGGAAGCGGGGATCGAACCTGGAACCCTCAAGTTGCTGGCATGGCCACTCTACCAACCGAGCTATACCGAGTAAAATTAACTGTTAAAGGTTAGTACTATTAGTGGACCAGCAGCACGCACAATCATGTGTGCTTACGGACTGTATCCCTTGCAGACTGCATTGATCTATATAGATATATAATGTAGGAACCAGAATATTAATAAGTGAAAGAAACAACCCTTTTGTGTGAATGAGTGTGAATGAGTGTAAATGGGGGAGGGAGGTTTTTTGGGTTGGTGCACTAATTGTAAGTGTATCTTGTGTTTTTTATGTTGATTTAATAAAAAACAAACAAAAAAAAGGATACCGATAATAAAAAAAACGATGCCAAAAATTTCCGATATAACATTTTAAAGCATTTATCGGACATCTCTAATTTTCACTATTGTTTTTTCCCAAGTAAGAAAAAAATAAAACAATTATAACAATGCAGTTGTTAAGCTGGTTAACCTAGTGCAGACCTGGGCATTCTGCGGCCCGCGGGCCGCATCCGGCCCTTTGTACGTCCCTGTCCGGCCCGCGTGAGGCCAATCATAAATTACAAAATCAATTTTAAAAAGTATCTATCTCGAGTGTGCAATACAACGGTGCTGCTTTTGTTTTGAAAAGCGTTATTTGTATGACTTCCGTGTGGACGTATTCTCGTGCGCGCAGCGGCAATCACAAATTACAAAATAAATAAAAAAAAACCATCTATGTCCTGCGTGCAATACAACTGTACTGCTTTTATTTTGAAAAGTGTTATTTATGGGCGGTCCGCCCGGTTATCCCCGAGACGCTAAAAAAAGAAAAGGTGATGACGAATGGCGTGTTTTCAACAAGACATGGACTGCCAAGTAAAGGTAAAGCCGTGTGCTTAATTTGTAGTACACATGTTGCTGTGTTTAAAGAATATAGGGTAACGACCTGCTGAAGTTGATGTTGTGTTCTTGAGTTGCGTAAATGAGGAGTGAGGATATGTGCGTGTGGAAGGAACGAGATAAGTTGAGCTGTGTTAGTATAGCTTGCTCAATATAAGTTTAAAAAGAGCGTCAGACTTGGTGTGCACTTCTGGACGCTACAATTGATGTCAGAAGTAAGACTTAGCGCATACTGCACTGCTTAATTATGTGCGCAGCCTGCTACGTCATCAAGAGGTACGTGCCACGTGAGGAGCTCGCCGCAGAGAGAGAGAGAGAGAGAGAGAGAGAAAGAGAGAGAGAGAAAGGAAGGAGAGAGGCAGTGTCTACAGGTGCAGCTCATGCTGCTTGCCATGGGGGAATTCCGCCCTCAATGAAGACTCCCAGGTTTGATGGCAAGGCAAACTGGGAGGCATTTCATCCCACTTCTGACATCAATTGTAGCGTCCAGAAGAAGTGCACACCAAGTCTGACGCTCTTTTTAAACTTTTATTAAAGGCCTACTGAAACCCACTACTACCGACCACGCAGTCTGATAGTTTATATATCAATGATGAAATCTTAACATTATAACACATGCCAATACGGCCGGGTTAACTTATAAAGTGACATTTTAAATTTGCCGCTAAACTTCCGGTTCGAAACGCCTCTGCGGATGACGTATGCGCGTGACGTAGCCCGGCGAACACGGGTATGCCTTCCACATTGAAGCCAATATGAAAAAGCTCTGTTTTCATTTCATAATTCCACAGTATTCTGGACATCTGTGTTCGTGAATCTGTTTCAATCATGTTCATTGCATTATGGAGAAGGAAGCCAAGCAAGCAAAGAAGAAAGTTGTCGGTGCGAAATGGACGTATTTTTCGAACGTAGTCAGCCACAACAGTACACAGCCGGCGCTTCTTTGTTTACATTCCCGAAAGATGCAGTCAAGATGGAAGAACTCGGATAACAGAGACTCTAACCAGGAGGACTTTTGACTACGATACACAGACGCCTGTAGAGAACTGGGACAACACAGACTCTTACCAGGATTACTTTGATTTGGATGACAAAGACGCAGACGTGCTACTGTGAGTATGCAGCTTTGGCTTTTTTTTGCGTATGTACGTAACTTTTTAAAAATATATAAGCTTTATGAACCTTGGGTTAGGTGAACGGTCTTTTGGGCTGAGTGATTGTGTGTGTTGATCATGTGTTTGAATTGTATTGGCGTGTTCTATGGAGCTAGGAGCTAGCAGAGGAGCTAGCATAACACGTACCGTACCTACGTGCGCGTCACGTACGTAACTTTTTAAAAATATATAAGCTTTATGAACCTTGGGTTAGGTGAACGGTCTTTTGGGCTGAGTGATTGTGTGTGTTGTGCAGGTGTTTGAATTGTATTGGCGTGTTCTATGGAGCTAGGAGCTAGCAGAGGAGCTAGGAGCTAGCATAACAAACACGCAGGTGTTATTATGCAGGATTAATTTGTGGCATATTAAATATAAGCCTGGTTGTGTTGTGGCTAATAGAGTATATATATGTCTTGTGTTTATTTACTGTTGTAGTCATTCCCAGCTGAATATCAGGTACCGTGAGTATGCAGCCTTGGCTGCTAAACATTCGATAACTTGACCGTATGTGCGCGTCACGTACGTAACTTTTTAAAAATATATAAGCTTTATGAACCTTGGGTTAGGTAAACTGTCTTTTGGGCTGAGTGATTGTGTGTGTTGATCAGGTGTTTGAATTGTATTGGCGTGTTCTATGGAGCTAGGAGCTAGCAGAGGAGCTAGGAGCTAGCATAACAAACACGCAGGTGTTTTTATGCAGGATTAATTTGTGGCATATTAAATATAAGCCTGGTTGTGTTGTGGCTAATAGAGTATATATATGTCTTGTGTTTATTTACTGTTGTAGTCATTCCCAGCTGAATATCAGGTCACCCCCGGCTCTCACAGCATCTTCCCTATCTGAATAGCTTCAACTCCCCACTAGTCCTTCACTTGCACTTTACTCATCCACAAATCTTTCATCCTCGCTCAAATTAATGGGGAAATTGTCGCTTTCTCGGTCCGAATCTCTCTCACTTCATGCGGCCATCATTGTAAACAATAGGGAACTTTGCGTATATGTTCAACTGACTACGTCACGCTACTTCCGGTAGGGGCAAGCCTTTTTTTTATCAGATACCAAAAGTTGCAATCTTTATCGTCGTTGTTCTATACTAAATCCTTTCAGCAAAAATATGGCAATATCGCGAAATGATCAAGTATGACACATAGAATAGATCTGCTATCCCCGTTTAAATAAAAAAAATTCATTTCAGTAGGCCTTTAAGCAAGCTATACTAACACAGCTCAACTTATCTCGTTCTTTCCACACGCACAGCTATCCTCACTCCTCATTTCCGCAACAGCAACGCTTCCTCCTTCTTCGCCAATCACTTTACAGGCGTGCTACGTTCACAACAAAGAGGATGCAGGATAAAGTGACAGACATTGAAATTTTTGCATGGTATTATACATCAGGAAGTGTTGTGTAAGAAAGTGTTACAAATAAAACCATCAAAAGTCATCTGCTTTTGTATAAAGATAAGTTAGGTTAAATAAAAATATTATTATTTTTGATCTTACGGTATATCAAAAATAATTTAAGCAAAATTTAATTGAAATATTGTCGATGTGGCCCTCCAGCAGTGCTCGGGTTGCTCATGCGGCCCCCGGTAAAAATTAATTGCCCACCCCTGACCTAGTGTGTTGCCTGTAGAAACATATTCGTGTTCAGTTACACCAGGGGTCGGCAACCTTTACCACTCAAAGAGCCATTTTGGAAAGTTTCACAAATTAAAGAAAACAATGGGAGCCACAAAAAAATTTTGAACATTTAAAATGAAAAACACCGCATACAAAGCTTAAATTGCTTTGCACTATGTTAACCAGGGGTCTCTGACACACGCACCGGCACGCATCTCAATATGGAAATTTAATGTTAGTGCGGCCCGCGACTTTTAATTGAATGGCGCTTGATAGCGTCTTTCTTGCCAACCCTCTCATTTTTTCTGGGAGACTCCCGAATATCAGGGCGTGATGGCACTGCTTTTAGCGCCCTCTACAGCCTGCCCAAAAAGCGTACCTGCTTGGCCACATGTAGTATGCAGCTTTTGCTTGCCCACGTAAGTGCCAGCAAGGCATACTTGTTCAACAGCCACACAGCTTACACTGACGGTAGTCGTACAAAAACAACTTTAACACTGTTACGTTACAAATAAGCGCCACACTTTGAACCCACACCAAAAAAGAATGACAAACACATTTCTGGAGAACATCTGCACTGTAACACAACATAAACACAACACAACAAATACCCAGAATCCCATGCAGCCCTAACTCTTCCGCTCAACCGACGCACGGACAGGGGTGGGGGGTTGATGTGTGGGGGGGTTGGTGGTAGCGGGGGTGTATAATGTAGACCGGAAGCGTTAGGGCTGCATGGGATTCTGGGTATTTGTTGTGTTGTGTTACGGTGCGGATGTTCTCCAGAAATGTGTTTGTCATTCATTTTTGGTGTGGGTTCACAGTGTGGCGCATATTTGTTTTTTGTTTTTTTATAATGTCCTGCCCAGCTTCTCGGGCAAATCATATAGCAGATGTAGATGCCCATATCGGCTGTTCAGATTTACTTTACAAAAGAGAAGTGTAGGATACTTCTCTTGTTGCCTTACTTGTATTTTGAATTTATTAAATGTATTTATATTATCATTTGGTGCAGCCGGGCCGGAGCAGGAGGGGATAGAAAGAGAGAAAAAGGAAGACAGAGGGGGGAATTGTGGGGACAAGAGGGGAATTAGACAGAGAGACAAAAACAACAACAGCAAACACAACAACAACAACAACAGAGCAACATCAGCAAATACGACATGTACAAATATGATGGTAAAAGTAATAGCAAATAAGCAGTTAGCGAAAATTTTAAAAAAAATACAGAAATGACAATGAGCATTATTACACTAAAAATGGAGCAATATGAATACCAATAGAAATAGTGCTATTGATAATAAACAATACCAGTACTTTACCTTTATTATCAACAATACAATTGTTCAAATGCAACAATACATATACGTAATGATAACTTGAGATACGAAAGAATGCAGAAAAATGGAGGGGAAGAAAGAGAAGCAACCTACATTAACCTTGTAGATTGTTATAGTTTCAATAGGTTAAGCTTTGTCAGTGTGCCATGTGTTATACCCAGTTTACCCTAGGGCAACAACGTTAATATATGTTTGATGAAACGTGATTATGTGCATGAGTGTATGTGTGCATATGTACTTGTATATGTACAGTATGTGTATGTGTGCTTGTACAGTGAATGTATATGTACAGTATGTGTATATGTGTGTACAGCGAATATATATGTACAGTATGTGTATATGTGTGTTTGAACAGTGAATGTATATGTACAGTATGTGTATATGTGTGTTTGTACAGTGAATGTATATGTACAGTATATGTATGTGTGTGTTTGTACAGTGAATGGATGTGTAGTATGTGTATGTGTGTGTTTGTACAGTGAGTGTGTATGTACAGTATGTGTATATGTATGTTTTTACAGTGAATGTATATGTACAGTATGTGTATACAGTATGTTTGTATAATGAATGTGCGTGTGGATGTACGAACTTTGAGTGTGTAAATATGTACTGTATTTATTTGTATATGTATGTGGGAGCGTAGGTACCTATGTATGTCTGTATGTATGTGTGTGAGTATATGTGAATTTGCATGTACAATACATTTGACTCCCAGTGTGTGCGGGAGCCAGAGTACGGCCCCAGCCTCCCCTGTGGCGCATATTTGTAACGTAACAGTGTTAAAGTTGTTTTTGTATGACTACCGTCAGTGTAAGCTGTGTGGCTGTTGACCAAGTATGCTTTGCTGTCTCCTACGTGTGCAAGTAAAAGCAACATATAACATGTGGCCGGGCTGGCACGCTGTTTGTAAATGCTATAGGGTACAATTAATGCAGTGCCATTAGGGCACGCCCTTGATTAAGTCATTAGAGTGAAAATAGGATAATATTTGCCCTGGGAGATTTCTAGGAGAGGCAGTCTCCTGGGAAAATCGGGGGGTCGTTAAGTATACTGGGAAAACCGGGAGGGTCGGCAAGTATGCAGCTGAGCCGCATCAGAGTGGTCAAAGAGCCGCATGCGGCTCCGGAGCCGCGGGTTGCCGACCCCTGAGTTACACATTTAACAGTGTGTATTATGGTTGTTCTAATTCATGAGTTTGTATTATTTTATTTCTTAATTAACTAAGTAAAGTTTGTTTATATTTTTAAAACATTTATTTTTTATTTTGAGAGCTTCTAATATTTTAGATCAGGGGTGTCTAAACTTTTTCCACCAAGGGCCGCATAATGAAAAGTCAAGTATGGGGACAAAAGACAAAACTTATTGGTGACCAATTATATTATTATTATTAGTTTTAAAATGTCAGGTTTTTCTTGTTACATTCTGATTTTTTGCTCTTTTTTTTCTGACATTTTTACTGTTGTTTTTCAGATATATGTTATTACTTTAAAATACACAACTTTTTAAATTTTAGCAGACACGTAAGAATATTTGCACACAATATCGGTATCGGATAGGTATCACCGATACCAGCCTGAATTTTACTTGGTATCAGATAGGAAAGAAAATCAGTGGTATCGCACATCACTAATATTGAGCCACAAGTGGGAATTCAGAATAGTGAGCAGAAATAGTCAAAGAAAAAGATACATTGAATGGCCAGCCCAGGCCGGTCGCTGTCCATCAAACCCAAAGCCATTTTTCTTGACAAGGGCAGACCATGCCCGAAAGCCCACAACAGACCACTAGAACCATCACACTTTCAACAACTTCAACAGAAGAAATGCTACGCAACAAATGAGTAAACGCATTAATTAAGTATATAAATCCAGAATAGCAAAAACACACTTCTTCTGAAACATATTGTTACCTGATCTAATTATGTCAACCTGACTGCAACGAAGGGAGGAAAACGCTGGATGGGGTTGGACGAGTGAGGCAGGTGGAAGATTCAGCAGAGGTGGCTTTGATGTCAGCAATATGTCTTTGAAGCTCCAGAGCACCATAATGTGCTTTAAACGTTTTTGTGCCTAAGCAGAATATCAAACATGAATGGTTTCTCCAAGTACTTTGGTGAACACCTTCCGCCTGCTTCCAAACTTTGGATAAGATAGTGACAGACAACACATTTGCAAAAGTGCATCTTTCCAATGAAGTCATGGTGAACTCAACACTCTCGCCTTTTAACTCCCTTATCTCCATGTAGTTTCAGCAGACACCACTGAGCAGAATCCAAATACATCATTCCTAACACATTTGCAGCATAACTGTTTAACATGCTCACTCTCTGGCCAAAAGCTAGGGAAAAAGTCTGTTAAAGATGGTAAAAAATTAAATAATAGGGGAATAAGGGGAGAGAAAGGGGGAAGAAAGAAAAAAAAGAGGAGGGAATTCAGCAAAAGGTGGTTTGGTAATGGTTAATGCGTGCCTGAATACAGATGAACAAAGTTTAACACTTTGTTGTGCTTTGGGCTGGTATCAATTAATCAAAGTTGACTTATATAGCCCTTAATCACAAATGTCTCAAAGGGCTGCACAAGCCACAACGACATGCTTGGCTCAGATCCCACGTATCGAACCTGCGTCCATGACGGACTGAAGTTGTCACAAGGTTGCACATTTTAAAGTCAGCTAATGGTATTGACAACGGTTTGATTGTCATTACAGATTTGCTCCATAATAGCTTGTATTCAGTCACGTGAGCTTTGAACTGAAGTAAACAAAGTGGTGGGCCACCAAACCAACATGGCTACTGTGCAGCAAACAGAGTGCGACCTAGCCAAGTAAGCAAGGGGCCGAGATATTACCACAAAAAGCAGATACGGGCAAAAGATCAAACTATGCAATGGAATAGATCCATATACTTGATCAAAAAAATTTTGCAGAGTGACCTCAAGCATTATCTGTTGGTCGCCTTCCAGACATGTTGAACTATCTGGTGCTCCGGACGTCATTCTACACGACAAAACAGAAGAAAACTTGGAAAAGCATGGAAGTCTACAACTTCTTTGTGTGTGGCTGGGTCAAGGAAATTTGTATCAAGATTCTCCCACATGAATCATGCATCGTGTTTGCTCGTGTAAGGTTGTATTTTATGATTTAACTTTGCGTCTACAGCCATGTTTGTTGCCTTATTTTTGTTGCATGCGCCGTTATGAGTACCGTATTTTTCGGACCATAGGGTGCACCGGATTAAAAGGCGCACTGCCGATGAGTGGGTCTATTCAGGTCTTTTTTCATACAAAAGGCGCACCGGATTATAAAGTGCATTGAATGGGTCATATTATGATTTTTTTCTAAATTTAAAACACTATATTGTGGTCTACATAACACGTAATGGTGGTTCTTTGGTCAAAATGTTGCATAGATTATGTTTTGCAGACCATTTTCAAGTAGCTTTCTGAGCGTCTCTTCAGGATGCACCGTTTTGTGGGCTGTCTTACCTACGTGGCTCACCTTCGACAGTCTTCTCCCCGTCATCTTTGTTGTAGCGGTGTAGCGTACAAGGACGGGAGTTGAAGAAGTGTCAAAAGATGGAGCTAACTGTTTTAATGACATTCAGACTTTACTTAAATCAATAACAGAGCGGGCATCTCCTCATTCCTGGCTCAATAATGCAACATCAACGCCAGAAATTGGTCACAGTTGTTGGGGTAGCGACCTTGTGTGTCAGCATGTCTGTAAACTTCTTTTAATTCTTTTTTTTTTTTTTTTTTTTTTTTATAAATAGATTTAAATATTGATTTATTCTTATTTTTTAATATATTTTATTAATATTATTATTATTATTATTATTATTATGTATTTATTTATTTTATTTATTTATTTCCCCTACCTCAGGGGGGGGGCTCGGCGGGGCGGTTGCTGGTTGTTCCATCTCCATCGTTGGGGTCCCTGCGGGTGGGGTGGGTGGTTCCCGTGGCCCCGTGCTGGGTGGTCCTGTGGCGGCCGGCTTGGGTGGGGTGGCCGTGGGGTGGCCGTGGGCTGGCCTCGCCGCACTCTCCGGGGGTGGGGGGGAGGGGGGGGAGGGGGGCTCGTGGGGGCCCGGTTGCCGGTGGGGCGGGGGCGGTCTTCCCGTCCGGTTGCGGGGGGTCTCCGGGCCCCTCGGGCGGGGCGTCCGCCTTTCTGTCCGTGTGGGGTGTGGTCTCTCGCTGGCTTGGGGTCTGGCTGCCCCCTGCTTTTCTCGTGCCTTGTCCTCTGCCGGGTGCGTCTGTCTGCGGCCTGCTGCTGGCCCTTGTGGGCGGCGCGGTGGGCCAGGCTCTGGGGTTCCTGTCGCTGTCCGGCTTGGCTGCGTGGGGGCGGTGGCCCCTGGTTCCCTGGGCACCGCACCTACTGTTTGTGGGATGGGCTCTCTGGGAGGCTGGGGCCGTACTCTGGCTCCCGCACACACTGGGAGTCAAATGTATTGTACATGCAAATTCACATATACTCACACACATACATACACACATACATAGGTACCTACGCTCCCACATACATATACAAATAAATACAGTACATTTACACACTCAAAGTTCGTACATCCACACGCACATTCATTATACAAACATACTTTATACACATACTGTACATATACATTCACTGTAAAAACATACGTATACACATACTGTACATATACACTCACTGTACAAACACACACATACACATACTACACGTAAACATTCACTGTACAAACACACACATACATATACTTTACATATACATTCACTGTACAAACACACATATACACATACTGTACATATACATTCACTGTACAAACACACATACTGTATACACATACTGTACATATACATTCGCTGTACAAACACACACATACACATTCTATACATATACATTCACTGTACAAACACACATATACACATACTGTACATATACATTCGCTGTACACACATATACACATACTGTACATATACATTCACTGTACAAGCACACATATACACATACTGTACATATACAAGTACATATGCACACATACACTCATGCACATAATTATGTTTCATCAAACATATATTAACGTTGTTGCCCTAGGGTAAACTGGGTATAACACATGGCACACTGACAAAGCTTAACCTATTGTTACTATAACAATCTACAAGGTTAATGTAGGTTGCTTCTCTTTCTTCCCCTCCATTTTTCTGCATTCTTTCGTATCTCAAGTTATCATTACGTATATGTATTGTTGCATTTGAACAATTGTATTGTAGATAGTAAAGGTAAAGTATTGGTATTGTTTATTATCAATAGCACTATTTCTATTGGTATTCATATTGCTCCATTTTTAGTGTAATAATGCTCATTGTCATTTCTGTATTATTTTTTATTTTCGCTAACTGCTTATTTGCTATTACTTTTACCATCATATTTGTACATGTCGTATTTGCTGATGTTGCTCTGTTGTTGTTGTTGTTGTGTTTGCTGTTGTTGTTTTTGTCTCTCTGTCTAATTCCCCTCTTGTCCCCACAATTCCCCCCTCTGTCTTCCTTTTTCTCTCTTTCTATCCCCTCCTGCCCCGGCCCGGCTGCACCAAATGATAATATAAATACATTTAATAAAGTCAAAATACAAATAAGGCAACAAGAGAAGTATCCTACACTTCTCTTTTGTAAAGTAAATCTGAACAGCCGATATGGGCATCTACATCTGCTATATGATTTGCCCAAGAAGCTGGGCAGGACATTAAAAAAAAAAAGAAAAAAAGAAAAAAAAAAAAAAAAAGAAATTGGTCCCGTGAAAAAACGTCTGACAAAAACCCTCTAATAACTAAAGTTCCTTGGGTGAATCATGTAAACTCACTACAGTTTTTATCCCTTTGACAGCTAGTCTACTGACATATATAAGTAAGAACTTTACACTACTTCATATTAGAAATGGCAACAGCGGAAGATGAATGTCACATAAGAAGGTAGAGAAAAAGAAGAAGCTTATGACTACAGAGTCGGCACGGACTACAATTGCGGACGTGCGCACATTTTCAGGACTTATACAGATCCCAAATACACATCAGCAGGTACCAGAAGGTAAGAAAAGTTGGTTTTGCATAATATGTCTGCTAATAGGTGCAATTTTGCGGTCCTTATACACGCACCATAATAATACTCGTATGTTTAATGCGCCGACAATCCATCAAGCGGTGCGGCTTCATAGTTTACCGAAGTCAACATTTTGAAAACATTTTCACAGATTTTTAATGTGATATTCTATATTATCAATGGAACATTTAAAGTTTTGGTGTTGTTCTACTGCCATCATATTGCAGTCTACATGTATCTCTTATATATGATTGCCATCTACTGGTCACACTTATCATAACACTGTGTACCAAATAAAATTGCTTCGAGGTCAGTAAGCACAACCAGAATTATGCCGTACATTAGGCGCACCGGCTTATAAGGCACACTGTCGATTTTTGAGAAAATGAAAGGATTTTCCGAAAAATACGGTACATATGTTTTCCCCCGTTTTTATCAAAATATAAATTAGGCCTGGGTGACATTGGCCTAAAAATAAAATATCCTAATTTTTTCACAAAAAATTGATCTAAGATTTGTTTCCTACTTTTTAAAGAAACAGAGATAATTCATATGATAAAAATGTGTAGTTTGAAATGACATTGCATACACTGTATCTTACTTTCAGCAAATTTCTCATTTCAATAACGTTCTTTTCAGACCAGGTATACTATGTAATTTTTATGAAATAATTTTCATAGAACTAAAGAGCTTCCTCTGGTGAGCAAATCTTCTGTCTTGGATGAAATACTTCTCTTAACAAAAATGTAACATTGCACTTTGCACGGGTGCAGCAGAGGGAGAGCTTAGACATTTAAAGAGAGGAAGGAAGAATTACTTGGCCTACATAAGCAGCAGCACTCTGGTGACTTAAAATTATGTTTTTGTACATTAATATATCTTTGATCATGTACAAATCATCAATCAGACTCATACATGCAAAAACTAAAAAGTAATATTTTTTGTTAATTGCTCTTGGGGGTCCCCTACTGGCCGCGGGGCCCTAAGCAAGCGCTTAGTTCGCTTAGGCCAGGGGTCGGCAACCCGCGGCTCCGGAGCCGCATGCGGCTCCTTGACCACTCTGATGCGGCTCAGCTACAGCTGCACCCACTTCAGTGATAAGATTGTGCCAGATCTTTATGAGCAGGAGAAGAAAAAAGTTGTGGATGAACTATCCAGAGCATCACCTGTTGCGCTCATGACAGAAGGGTGCACGTCCAGGGGAACTATGTGACGATAAGCGCTCACTTAATCACAGCAGACTGGCAGATGAGCAGACACGCCCCCTCTACGAGAGTCACCTTGCGCAGGTACTGACACAAGCAGTGGAGGAATGGAAGATAAAGATTTCCCAGTCACACGTGATAATGCCAAAAATCAAATAATTGCAGTGAAGGAGGCAGGACTGGGACCACAGATAGGTGCTTTGCACATGTAGTGAATTTGGCATCACATCTCAGTCAATAGGATGGATCAGGAAGGATGTTTCCTAGCACAACAGGTGCTCATGTGCTTAAGACAAAGCAAGAAATACTAAAGCTGCCTACTCATAAAGCTCATACATGATGTCCAAACGAAGTGGAACTCCACTTATGATATGTTGCAGCAGCAGGCAGCTATATACTCTGCATTGACCCACAAGACCCTGAAGAAAAATGTCAAATACATCATCAACCTGTCTGATGATGATGTGAGAGTGGCAGATGAGGTCCTCCAGGTTCCTAAACCCCTCAAAAGTGTTACATCTGAAACTTCACCATCTGTGTGAATGATCCTGCCACTGAAAACAAGGACTCTACAATCCATGACTCCAAGTGTGGAAGACAGCGCAGCATCACTCCAGATGTCAGGCTTTATTTCACTATCTATGTTTCAAGGAAGATGATGTGCCTTCTTATGTTGCACTTTCAGTTGTTTTTTATTAATGGTCATTGGTCCAAGTTTAAAGAAAGGAGAAATGCCTTTTTATGTTGCACTGTTTTTCATTAATTATGTTAAAATGCAAATAAAAATGCATGTCAAGTTGATCAACAGATTGTATTATTCTCCAGTGCAATAACAGTACTGAAATGAAGGCTAAAAGGGCATTAATGGGAGCTTTAAAAAAAAAAGAAGAAAAAAAGAAGTAACTAAATAGTTACTTTTCACAGTAACACATTACTTTTTGATGTAAGTAACTGAGTTAGTAACTGAGTTACTTTTGAAATTAAGTAACTAGTAATTGTAACTAGTTACTGGTTTTCAGTAACTAACCCAACACTGCCACTGAAACGCCCTCAGGAAGAGGTACTTTAAAAACTTGGCTAGCTAGCTAGCGGCTAACGTCCATTCACAGTCTGCAGTGTTTTAGCTACTTCTAAATCACTAATCCTGGTCTCCATGGTGACAAATAAAGTAAGTTTCTTACAAGTATCATCCCTGCAGGACGAGGAATAGCTAAACATGCTTCACTACACACCGTAGGAGGATACAATAGCTCACCGGCGTCACAATGTAAACAAACGTCATGGGTGGATCTACACTAGGGATGGGCGATACTACACTTTTAGGATTCGATACGATACCGATACTTTTTCTTGCATTTTCATCGATACCGATACCGATACCATTAATTTCTTATTGGCAATTTTTGTCAGTCAAAAATATTATTACTATTGTTATTATTTAAGACAAATACACACCATTTATACCACATTTATTATGGTCAATATATAATAAAAGTAAAATTAAAATAAATAACAAAAATATGAAAAATAAATTAAATATAAACAAAAATATACACATTTTCACTTTTCTTATTTCTCAAAAAAAAGTCTTGGTAGAAAAAGCTTAAAAAACAATTATTCATAGCAATGTTATGTTTCAAACCTCTTTGTGGAAGTAAACTTATAACACTTCTCTGAAGCAAAGTCAATAACTTCCTTATCACAATAAACTAGGATTTCCTTGTCCTATAAACCTGCATACGAAAGACAGTTCCCCCCCCCGCACGGTGCGCCCCCTCCCTTCCCGTATCATGACTCTTTTTGGACTCACCACGTCAAAAAATCAACACAAGATGTCAAAACGGCCAAAACTGTCAGGTGCCCAGGGAAGAAAAAATAGAAAAGAAGAGGAGGAGAAACGAGAAAAAGACAGAGGTAGCAGTTAGGTAACGTTAGCCTACATGAAATTATTTGTCTGTTACAGAATGTGATAGTAACCTGGCTTTTTAGCATTAAGCCAATGGTACATGATTCGGCAATTGCTAATCAATAAATAGCTAGTTCTGTTTTAACGTCGGGTTAATATTGTGGAGGGGGCTAAATTGTTATGGAAAATAATAATGTAACGTTAGGTAATTACAGTACTCCCACCTTACATTCCTCAGGGACATTTGTATTAGATCTTTTAAGCAGGTGTTTTTTGTTTACATTGTTATTGCCTTCTGGTTAGCTAATGTTTGCCCTGCAGGTAATAGTCACTTTTCCACCCCTTTATATATTAGGTATAGTTGTAAGCCTAGTTGTTAAAGTGCACATCATTAATGTTAATTAAGCAATATCACATTAGAGGGAATGCTGTTTTTTAATTTGAGCACTGCTGTGATTCGGTTAAAGATAATCATAACATAACATTCTCATATAATATGTTAATTTGCTTTCTTTAAGTTAAAAAAAGGTCAAAGACAAAGCTATTCGGTTTCTTGTGAGTATATACACGTCACTGCCGATGTGGGGGGTCGCCACCTAAAATCTTGCCTAGGGCGCCAGATTGGTTGGGGCCAGGCCTGCTGACACCATCACACCTTTAGTGTACTCAAGATATGTCGTCACACGTCACACTTTACTGAAGTCTCAGATTGCTGTTCAGGAAAAGTAACAACACTGTCGGCTGGCTGTGTGTGTGTTGCACGTTGACGACGCTCATTCGCTGTCTCCTGTGACGTGACTGGGCCAGCTCTATACTCTGCCAGGTACAGGGGTGTCCCAGCACATAGTAAGTTAAGTAAGTAATCAAAAACATCTGAAAGTGATGCTCGCACCCCCCACACGCCGTTTTTTGGTTCATATCGATACTTTTTTCAGAAAAGTGATGCCAAATGAGTAGCGTGTGAGTATCGATATATCGATACCACAGGATCGATACGCACATCCCTAATCTACACCTGAAATCCATTGTAATGATACCAAGTGCAATAGCGTACTAGTCGATACTACTATGATTACCTCAATATTTTTTAGCGTCACAAAATCTGTTTTCGTTTTATTTAAATGTATATTGTATTTATAAACTCAGAAAATATGTCCCCGGACACATGAGGACTTAAATTATGACCAATGTATGATCCTGTAACTACTTGGTATCGGATCAATACCCAAATTGTGGTATCATCCCAAACTGATGTAAAGCATCCAAACAACAGAAGAATAAGTGATTATTACATTTTAACAGAAATGTAGATAGAACATGTTAAAAGAGAAAGTAAGAAGTTATTAACAGTAAATGAACAAGTAGATTAACAAATCATGTTCTTCCACTTGTCCTTCATAATTTTGACAAAATAATAGAATGATAAATGACACAATATGTTACTGCATACGTCAGCAGACTAATTAGGAGCCTTTGTTTGTTTACTTACTAATAAAATAAAAGTTGTCTCTAATGTTCACTATTTTATTTAAGGACAAAATTGCAATAACAAACATATGTTTAATGTACCGTAAGATTTTGTGTTCAAATAAAGCTAATAATTTGTTGTGGTCCCCTTTATTTAGAAAAGTATCGAAATACATTTTGGTACCGGTACCAAAATATTGGTATCTGGACAACCCTATGCTGTACCAGCCTCTGTAGGCACATACCTTTGAATAGATGTTGTGCTATTTAGTTTGCCTGGAAGCTAGACATTGTGTCTGCCTTTGTATCCAAATTGTTCTAAAATAAATGCAAATCATTACTATTTGAATACATGGGCTCTTGTATTGCTTTTAAATGTGTGTCTACCGGCATTATAAATTAAACAAAGCAATTGACAGGTAAACACATTTCATATTAATAAGTACGTAGACTTTCATATTGCTTAATTAATGTATACTTTACCAATTCTGGCAAATTTGGTCAAGTACTGGGTGTAATGTTGTATTAAAGTAATTATAAATTAATTAAAATAAATGACAACCACTAAAGACTTTCATATTGATAAATTAACACAATGCATTAGTTTAGGTAATCCCTGCATATTTACTGTGGTGCTTTTGTTTGTGTTGTGTTGAAATTAAATTAAGTAATTCCTCCATTAATTTATACAACACACATTCTCATATTACCTATTAATTACGATACATCGTTATATTGCTAGAACGCAGTGGCGGGCTGTGCGTTTCCCACCTAGGCCTTCAGAGATCTCAGACTTCAATGATTACCTCTCCATCCATCCATTTTTTACGGCTTGTCCCTTTCGGGGTCAGTACCATAATTGATGTCACTACATGATCATTGCTGGAGAAATACTATACAGGAGCACATTTACACCCTACTGGGCATTGAATCACCACCAACAGTGTACAAAACGGGTTATTTTCTGCCGCATTTAAAAATCAATTAAAACGCATCAGTAATTAAAACACATACCATACATTTCTCTGCTTGGCTTATGCAACTTCCGGTCAATATAGTTGGATTCAAAGTACACTATAGCTCCGTTGGTAGAGTGGCCGGTAGTGTGGCCGTGCCAGCAACTTGAGGGTTCCAGGTTCGATCCCCGCTTCCGCCATCCTAGTCACTGCCGTTGTGTCCTTGGGCAAGACACTTTACCCACCTGCTCCAACTGCCACCCACACTGCTTTGAATGTAACTTAGATATTGGGTTTCACTATGTAAAAGCGCTTTGAGTCACTAGAGAAAAAAGCGCTATATAAATATAATTCACTTCACTTCACACTTCTCAGAATCAGAATCAGAAATACTTTATTAATCCCAGAGGGGAAATTAAAAGATACTGTACATTAACTGCCCTGACCACATGATGGCGACAAATACACATGTAACAATGTTAATTAAATGACAAGCATGACACACTTTAACAACAAGAGTTTACAACTTTTAGTTGTAACAGAACAGCTACTGTCAACAACTTGTGATCTAAATGGCTATCGCAACTGTCTCTCAACTCTATGTGTTCTCAAATTCATCCGCTAACGGTCCCGGTGAGTATCCAATCACAGGACGCGTAAATGTCACGCTCAACTAGAAGGCCTTACTGACAACAACTCGTGATCTGATTGGCTATCGCAATTGTCTATACACTGTTTGTCCCCGTTCACTTACAGTGCATGGACGCCCGCATTGTTGATTCTGAAGGCGTCTGGCAGATTTGGTACAGCATGGCAACATAAGCTAGCTGAATTCTGATTGGATACAAACTAAAACTAAAAGAAACAGCACTGGAACAAGCATAATATGACATGAAGAGAATATGAATACTTTTAGATGTTTAGGGAAAGTAAATAGAATAATAATTTCATCTTTAATTATGATCATGATTTCTGGTTATGTTAGGCCAGCAGAGAAGGCCCAGCTGGCCCTGACGGCACACCACTGCTAGAACGTCTGTACAGCCAAACTGCTACTACATTCACTTATGGTAGTAGTGTATCTACACCTTACTAATGTAAACACGCACAAGCGAAAAAGTGAAAAGTCAAAAAATACTCACCTTTCTTCTTCTTAGATTCAGAGATGTATGTACCTCGAAAGTGTCAAAAAAGTGTAAAATGTTTCGATTTGGAATGCGCCCTCATCATTGCGCTCTGCGTGTCACACCTCGGGACACGCCCACGGCCGCGCGCATCCAGGGACGCGCCGCGCGTGTCTCCCCCCTGCAGCAGCTGCCAGCTGTGATCATTCACCGGCAATCAGCACACCTGCCTGTAAAGAAGGAGCTGCCTTCATAAGCCTGCACAACTTGGAATGCCGGGGCCGGAAAATAGTCTTCTGTTCGCGTACAGTAAGCCACGTCCTGCTTGATGTAATCCTGCTCTCTATGTGTTTTGCCCCTCCTTGTTTTCAGTGCGTGTTTTCTTGTGTCGTCCCCGCAGTACCCTCCGTCGCCTTGAAAGTGAGCTGTGCGTCTCACTTTTCCCTGGATCTCCCTCTGGACTCTGACTGCCTCCCTCGATCCTTGACTTCCCCCTCATTGGACTCGGACTCGTAGACTTCTCTCTCCCCTGGACTTCCTCGTCTCTTGACAACATTTGGTAACACACACCTCAGCTAAATACTTCACATAGTCTGTCACCCATTCCCTTTTGGATCTAGTTCACACTCCATTTCCTTAGTTTATATCATTATTATTTTATTATTATATGTATAGTATATTTATATATATAATAAATCCTTGAACATTACTTCCCTCTAGTGTCTGTTGCCGTCACCTTCCCTTGTTAAACCATAACAGGCCTTCCTCGGGAGGTAGCAGAATGTCGTCATCCTCTGATTGGTTAGATGTTAAAAAAATGCTAATGAAGCCGGCGCTCATTTCATGTCATTGGCTAAATGTTTAATATAGTGAAGAAAGTTGGACAGAGGCAAAATTGATTGGGTTAGAAATGTTGGTTTTAAGTACGCTTATTGGTTCATAGCACCCCACTGTGCTAATGTTGACGGACTATCAGCGCACAGGTGGGCCAACCCATTCCCCTCTCTTGTGTAACCTCAGCAAGTACAGCATCACACCCGAGCACACAGAACAGACGGGGCACTGAACGGTTTACGGCAAACGTGCTTCACTCCGACTTGTAATTACTGCATCTTGGTTGGGGTCATCAAATATTCATATGGGAGCTGATCCCATTGTGCTACTCAAGTGGCACAGTTATCACATACTGATGGCTAATGCAGGCTTTTGCTTTGTATTCCTCTCTTCTCTTATTCACCTTGCACTCTTGTCTTTCTTACACAACTTTCACTTCCTTTCTTATACAAATGCATAGGGTTGTACGGTATACCGGTATTAGTATAGTACCGCGATACTAATGAATTATTTTCGGTACGATACAGTCTCTGAAACGTACCGGTCCCGCACCCCCCCGTGCCCGCGTCGATGTCACGTTGTATCATTGCTGGTTTACGAGCAGACGAGCATGTTCAGCGGCACACAATCACAGAGTACTTACAAGCAGACACAGTGTGTAGACAGAAAAGGGAGAACGGGCGCATTTTTGATAAAGGTGAAGTTATAACACTGAAACGCCCTCAGGAAGAGGTGCTTTAAGACATGGCTAGCTAGCTAGCGGCTAACATCCATCCACAGTCGGCAGTGTTTTGGCTACTTCTATATCACTAATCTTCGTCTCCATGGCGACAAATAAAGTAAGTTTCTTACAAGTATCATCCCTGCAGGACGAGGAATAGCTAAACATGTTTCACTACACACCGTAGCTCACCGGCATCAAAATGTAAACAAACACCATTGGTGGATCGACACCTAACATCCACTGTAATGATATCAAGCACAGGCACGATACTACTCGATAGTATCGATAGTAGTCAATACTACTAAGATTACGTCGATATTTTTTGGCATCACAACATCTTCTTTTGTTTTTTCAAAATGTATATTATGTTTATAAACTCAGGAAATATGTCCCTGGACACATGAGGATTTTGAATATGACCGATGTATGATATCGGATTGATGCCCACATTTGTGGTATCATCCAAAACTAATGTAAAGTATCAAACAGAAGAATAAGTGATTATTACATTTTAACAGAAGTGTAGATACAACATGTTAAAAGAGAAAGTAGGAAGATATTAAAAGTAAATGAACAAGTAGATTAATAATTCATTTTCTACCACTTGTTCTTAATAATTTTGACAAAATAATAGAATGATAAATGACACAATATGTTACTGCATATGTCAGCAGACTAATTAGGAGCCTTTCTTTGTTTACTTACTACTAAAAGACAAGTTGTCTTGTATGTTCACTATTTTATTTAAGGATTGAACTGCAATCAGAAACATATGTTCAATGTACCCTAAGATTTTTTGTTCAAATAAAGCCAATGATATTTTTTTGTGTACCGAAATAATTTTAGTACGGGTACCAAAATATTGGTATCGTTACAACACTACAAATGCACTTTTTGTAAGAAACCTAGTGTATTTCTGGTTATTAGTGTAATACTATATCCCATCCCAAAACAACAATAACAAATTCATAATAATAATTCATATTAATCAAATGCACATGGTGGAAGAATTACGCACATGCCAGTGTGATGTTGAAGGCATGAAGGAAGGTGTGAACTCTCACAAACAATAAAGCAGCATCATGGATCACACCCCAAAAATGCAGGGGAAATCTCCTCTATCCCACAGGATTAATCTGGAAATGATTTAAGTATCTCTACCAAAGCGAGAGTGTGCTTAATATGAGAGATAGGTAGGTTGAACATACTTAGCTTTATTGCTTATGTGTGTGTTTGTGAGTGTGCACATTTTATCAAGTTCATGCTCAAATGGTGTAAGCCTGGGGGCATCTGCAAGTGAGGTCAAAACAACAGCTTTTAGGCGTCTTTGTAAAACACTATTTAATCTATTTGTTTGAGATTAAATCTGAGGCATCACGGGAGCCACTTAAATTATTAATGGAAGCATTGGTCAATGAATGGGCATACATAGACAGGAGATAAATAATCATGTTTCTATAGTAGCTTTATAGTAACATCAGAAAATGACATTATTTTTCCAGTGTACAGTATTTAAAGGCCTACTGAAATTAATTTTTTGTTTATTTAAACGGGGATAGCAGATCCATTCTATGTGTCATACTTGATCATTTCGCGATATTGCCATATTTTTGCTGAAAGGATTTAGTATAGAACGACGATAAAGTTTGCAACTTTTGGTCTCTGATAAAAAAAAGCCTTGCCCCTACCGGAAGTAGCGTGACGACACCGGGGGAAGGACTGCTCATATTTTCCTATTGTTTACACCAGCAGCGAGAGAGATTCGGACCGAGAAAGTGACGATTACCCCATTAATTTGAGCCAGGATGAAAGATTCGTGGATCAGGAACGTGAAAGTGAAGGACTAGCGTGCAGTGCAGAACGTATCTTTTTTCGCTCTGACTGTAACTTAGGTACAAAGGTTCATTGGATTCCACACTCTCTCCTTTTTCTATTGTGGATCACATATTTGTATTTTAAAGCACCTCAGATACTATATCCTCTTGAAAATGAGAGTCGAGAACGCGAAATGGACATTCACAGTGACTTTTATCTCCACGACAATACATCGATGAAGCTCTTTAGCTATTGAGCTAACATGATAGCATTGGGCTTTACTGCATATAGAAACAAAACAAATAAGTCCCTGACTGGAAGGATAGACAGAAGATCAACAATACTACCAAACTCTGGACATGTAAATAAACGGTTAATGCTTTCCAGCTTGGCGAAGCTTAATAATGCTGTTGCTAATGACGCCATTGAAGCTAACTTAAATACGGAACCTCGACAGAGCTATGCTAAAAACATTAGCTCTGCACCTACGCCAGCTCTCATCTGCTCATCAACCTACTCAGTGGCCCAGTGGTTAGAGTGTCCGCCCTGAGATCGGTAGGTTGTAAGTTCAAACCCCGGCCGAGTCATACCAAAGACTATAAAAAAATGGGACCCATTACCTCCCTGCTTGGCACTCAGCATCAAGGGTTGGAATTGGGGGTTAAATCACCAAAATGATTCCCGGGCGCGGCACCACTGCTGCCCACTGCTCCCCTCACCTCCCAGGTGGTGAACAAGGGGATGGGTCAAATGCAGAGGACAAATTTCACCACACCTAGTGTGTGTGACAATCATTGGTACTTTAACTTGAACTTTAACTCATCACGACCCGTGCTCACCTGCGTTCCAGCTGTAGTCTGCCGCTAATACACCGATCGCACCTACAGCTTTCTTCTTTGCAGTCTCCATTGTTCATTAAACAAATTGCAAAAGATTCACCAACACAGATGTCCAGAATACTGTGGAATTTTTAAATGAAAACAGAGCTTTTTATATTGGATTCAATGGGCTCCGAATACTTCCGCTTCCACTGTTGACGTCACGCTTAAACGTCATCATATCGAAACGTTTTCAGCCGGAAGTTTGCAGGGAAATTTAAAATTGCACTTTATAAGTTAACCCGGCCGTATTGGCATGTGTTGCAATGTTAAGATTTCATCATTGATATATAAACTATCAGACTGCGTGGTCGGCAGTAGTGGGTTTCAGTAGGCCTTTAATGTACAGCTTGGATTGTGAATATAAAATTATTTAATATTTGAGAAAACAAACCATTTTTCCCCCTGAAACACACTGTATATTAAGATTCAAGCGTGTGTGTGTGTGTGTGTGTGTGTGTGTGTGTGTGTGTGTGTGTGTGTGTGTGTGTGTGTGTGTGTGTGTGTGTGTGTGTGTGTGTGTGTGTGTGTGTGTGTGTGTGTGCATGTTAAAGAAATGATAAAAGAAGAGACACCAAGGGCATATTCACAATGTGTGTTTTGGCGGTCTGACAAATAAAATGTCCCAAACCAAAGTTAAAACTCAAACTCCCCTCGCCCTTGCCTCCAGCAACATACTTCAGTGGGCCTCTACTTTTCATACCAACAAGGACCATTTGCCCAATCACCTCTAAAATAGTCTCAATTAATCCATGGTTCACTTTGTACTTTTTCAAGAATTCTCCCCTTTGGCAAAATACAAAATGGTGTAAAAGGTTTTATGCATTGTGATATGTATTTGTAAAAGTGTAGCAGGATATGCGATGGCTGACTAGGAGTACAATACAACGATTAATAGAATATTGAGGAACAAAAAGTATAAAGTCAATGGAATGGTAGTCTGAGTAAAATGTAAAATATGTTTAAGACTCTTGGTAGTACAGTTACAAGGCATGCTCTTTTGGTTTTTGACCTTTGAGATCTATTGTGAGAAGTAAATAAAAAATAAAGGTAAAAGAACTATATTTGTCAGTAAGGAAAGGATTCATAAGGCCCCATTGCTGGGTGGGTTTTGCATGAGAGGAAGGCGGGAGGGGGTTGATGTTTTTGCAATGCATTCTGCTGGAAACAATGGAAAGCGCCACTCTACATAGCAACTGACACCCTGGTCAAAGTTGCAACTGCCACAAAACATATTCAAAACACTTCTGAAATAGTGCTCCCCCAATTCATCACATTTCATGTGTCAGATAAACCTTGACGAATAGGCCATATGAATTCCCTTCTTACTGTACGATGTACACAGTGAGGAAAAGTTTGAAGATTATCTTAATTATATTGTTTTTACATTGTATTTCATTTGCAAAACATGTACCTAACTACATTATTAAAGGCCTACTGAAATGATTTTTTTTTAATTTAAACGGGGATAGCAGATCTATTCTATGTGTCATACTTGATCATTTCGCGATATTGCCATATTTTTGCTGAAAGGATTTAGTATAGAACAACGACGATAAAGATCGCAACTTTTGGTATCTGATAAAAAAAGGCTTGCCCCTACCGGAAGTAGCGTGACGTAGTCAATTGAACATATACGCAAAGTTCCCTATTGTTTACAATGATGGCCGCCAGAAGTGAGAGAGATTCGGACCGAGAAAGCGACGATTTCCCCATTAATTTGAGCGAGGATGAAAGATTTGTGGATGAGTAAAGTGCAAGTGAAGGACTAGTGGGGAGTGGAAGCGATTCAGATAGGGAAGATGCTGTGAGAGCCGGGGGTGACCTGATATTCAGCTGGGAATGACTAAAAGAATAAATAAACACAAGACATATATATACTCTATTAGCCACAACACAACCAGCCTTATATTTAATATGCCACAAATTAATCCCACATAAAAACACCTAGGTGTTTGTTATGCTAGCTCCTAGCTCCTAGCTCCTAGCTCGAGCTAGTTATAGCTCGAGCGGGTAATATGGACGGGATCCCGTATATATATCCCGCCAATACAATTCAAACACCTGCACAACACACACACTCACTCAGCCCAAAGGACCGTTCACCTAACCCAAGGTTCATAAAGCTTATATATTTAACTAAAGTTACGTACATGACACGCACGTACGGGCAAGCGATCAAATGTTTGGAAGCACGCGGGTGGGACCTGATATTCAGCTGGGAATGACTACGACAGTAAATAAACACAAGACATATATATACTCTATTAGCCACAACACAACCAGGCTTATATTTAATATGCCACAAATTAATCCCGCATAACAAACACCTAGGTGTTTGTTATGCTAGCTCCTAGCTCCTAGCTACTAGCTCGAGCTAGTTATAGCAAGCGATCAAATGTTTGGAAGCGTACTCACGGTATCGCGTCTGCGTCTGTTAACGAAGTCAAAGTCCTCCTGGTAAGAGTCTCTGTTGTCCGAGTTCTTCGATCTTGACTGCATCTTTCGGGAATGTAAACAATGAAACACCCACTGTGTTGTGTTGCTGACTTCCCTCGCAAAATACTCCGCTTCGCCCCGACTTTCTTCTTTGCTTGCACACCTTCTGTCTCCATAATGCAATGAACAAATTGCAACAGATTCACCAACACAGATGTCCAGAATACTGTGGAATTATGAAATGAAAACAGAGCTATTTCGTATTGGCGTCAATGGGGAAGCCATACCTCTGTTAAACTGGCTACGTCACGCACATACGTCATCCTCCAAAGGCGTTTTGAACCGGAAGTTCCCCGGGAAATTTAAAATTGCACTTTATAAGTTAACCCGGCCGTATTGGCATGTGTTGCAATGTTAAGATTTCATCATTGATATATAAACTATCAGACGGTGTGATCGGTAGTAGTGGGTTTCAGTAGGCCTTTAAATGAACTGGTTAAAGCCAGCTTTTTAAAACACATAAACACTTTAATAAGAGTGTGTAAGCTATAGTGAACTACTGAATGTGCCAGTCCCGGTGGGGGATTGTCCAACTATAACAAGTTACACAACATAATTGACATGTACACCAGAAATGCTGCATAGTTTGTATTTAGATGTTTTAATAAATATTTAAATGTCATTTAAAATGTATTTTATCCGATTATTAGCATGACTGACTGCAATAACCAAATCACTACTGTGCTCAAGATGCAAAAAATGCACAATTCAATACAATATATATATATATATATATATATATATATATACATATATATATATATATATATATATATATATATATATATATATATATATATATATATATATATATATATATATATATGTTAAAATATATGTTATGTGAAAAAACAAATGCCTATAAAAAAAAACACTATAGGACACCAAAATGCATCAATTGAATTTTTTTTATTCAGCACCCTAAGTCACTCAGCATGCAGCTATAAAGTTGTAAAAATATGTTGCTGAATTGTTGATATGTGGTATATTGTTATTATTATTTTTATTTATTTTTTTGTCCTGTCCAGCTTCTCAGGCAAATCAAATAGTTGATGTAGATGCCCATATCGGCTGTTCAGATTTACTTTACAAAAGAGAAGTGTAGGATACTTTTCTTGTTGCCTTATTTGTATTTTACTTTAGTAAATGTATTTAAATTATCATTTGATGCAGCCGGGCCAGAGCAGGAGGGGATAGAAAGATAAAAAAAAAAAGGAAGACAGAGAGGGAAATTGTGGGGACAAGAGGGGGATTAGACAGAGAGACAAAAACAACAACAGCAAACACAACAATAACAACAACAACAATAGAGCGATATCAGATATTCTTATTTTTGACAGTGCAAATATGTTTACACACACACACACACACACACACACACACACACACACACACACACACACACACACACACACACACACACAAACACACACACACACACACACACACACACACACACATGGGATTATCTGTCCATTGGTGGTTTTTGTAGCACAAGCATCTCCTTTCTCACAGCCGTGTGCTTAACTGTGTCAGCACATACTTTCCAGACATGAGCAGTAACATGCAACAACTGATATGGGGGGAAAGTGGGGGATTTAGGAGGTGTGGCCTAAATGCACCACTGTTCAGGGGGTCGGTGAGGGATGACGTCACCTATCGTGGGCATGGCCTAAACCTGAATTAGGTACATGTCACATCCAGCAGCCATTGTGATTTGTAGTTTTAAAAACAAAACCGCCATCTTTTTTTGTAGTCCATACGTCATAATGATTTATGACCCCTACAAGCAGAAGTCAGTATTTTCACTTGGAGTATTTTAACGTGTACGCCAACTTTTTTGTAGTTCATATATCATAATGATCTCCTCTCTGAGCTGCCACCTTACCGTGGTAGAGGAGTTTGCGTGTCCCAATGATCCTAGGAGCTATGTTGTCCGGGGGCTTTCATGCCCCCTGGCAGGGTCTCCCAAGACAAACAAATCCTAGGTGAGGGATCAGACAAAGAGCAGCTCGAAGACTTCTGTGGGAATGCATCAACAAGGACTCAGTTTTCCCTCGCCCGGACGCGGGTCACCGGAGCCCCCCTCTGGAGCCAGGCCCGGAGTTGGGGCACGATGGCGAGCGCCTGGTGGCCGGGCCTGTCCCCATGGGGCCCGGCCGGGCACAGCCCGAAGAGGCAACGTGGGTCCCCCCTCCAATGGGCTCACCACTCATGGGAGGGGCCATAGAGGTCGGGTGCATTGTGAGCTGGGCGGCAGCCGAAGGCAGGGCACTTGGCGGTCCGATCCTCGGCTACATAAGCTAGCTCTCGGGACGTGGAACGTCACCTCGCTGGGGGGGGAAGGAGCCTGTGCTAGTGCGCGAGGTAGAGAAGTTCCGGCTAGATATAGTCGGACTCACCTCGACGCACAGCAAGGGCTCTGGAATCAGTTCTCTCGAGAGGGATGGACTCTCTTCCACACTGGTGTTGCACGCAGTGAGAGGTGACGGCTCAAAGCCTGCACTTTGGATTTCAACCCAGTGGACGAGAGGGTAGCCTCCCTCCGCCTTCGGGTGGGGGACGGGTCCTGACTGTTGTTTGTGCTTATGCACCAAACAGCAGTTCAGAGTACCCACCCTTTTTGGATACACTCGAGGGAGTACTGGAAAGTGCTCCCCCGGGTGATTACCTTGTCCTACTGGGGGACTTCAACGCTCATGTTGGCAACGACAGTGAAACCTGGAGAGGTGTGATTGGGAATAATTTCCGCCCGGATCTGAACCCGAGTGGTGTTTTGTTATTGGACTTTTGTGCTCGTCACAGATTGTCCATAACAAACACCATGTTCAAACATAAGGGTGTCCATATGTGCACTTGGCACCAGGACACCCTAGGCCGCAGTTCCATGATCGACTTTGTGGTTGGGTCATTGGATTTGCGGCCTCATGTTTTGGACACTCGGGTGAAGAGAGGGGCGGAGCTTTCTACCGATCACCACCTGGTGGTTAGTTGGCTGCAATGTTGGGGGAGGTTGCCGTACAGACCTGGCAGGCCCAAACGCATTGTGAGGGTCTGCTGGGAACGTCTGGCAGTCTCCTGTCAGAGAGAGTTTCAATTCCCACCTCCGGAAGAACTTTGAACATGTCACGAGGGAGGGGCTGGACATTGAGTCCGAGTGGACCATGTTCCGCACCTCTATTGTCGAGGCGGCTGATTGGAGCTGTGGCCGCAAGGTAGTTGGTGCCTGTCGTGGCGGTAATCCCAGAACCCGTTGGTGGACACCGGCGGTGAGGAATGCCGTCAAGCTGAAGAAGGAGTCCTATCGGGTTCTTTTGGCTCATAGGACTCCGGACAGGCCAAACGGTATGCGGCTTCAGCGGTCGCAGAGGCAAAAACTCGGACATGGGAGGAGTTCGGGGAAGCCATGGAAAATGACTTTCGGGCGGCTTCGAAGCGATTCTGGACCACCATCCGCCGCCTCAGGAAGGTGAAGCAGTGCACTGTCAACACCGTGTATGGTGTGGATGGTGTTCTGCTGACCTCGACTGTGGATGTTGTGGATCGGTGGAGGTAATACTTCGAAGACCTCCTTAAACCCACCAACACGTCTATGAGGAAGCAGTACCTGGGGAATCTGTGGTGGGCTCTCCCATTTCTGAGGCTGAGGTTGCTGAGGTAGTTAAAAAGCTCCTCAGTGGCAAGGCCCCGGGGGTGGAAGAGATCCGCCTGGAGTTCCTTAAGGCTCTGGATGCTGTGGGGCTGTCTTGGTTGACAAGACTCTGCAGCATCGCGTGGACATCGGGGGCGGTACCTCTGGATTAGCAGACCGGGGTGGTGGTTCCTCTCTTTAAGATGGGGAACCGGAGGGTGTGTTCTACCTATCGTGGGATCACACTCCTCAGCCTTCCCGGTAAGGTATATTCAGGTGTACTGGAGAGGAGGCTACGCCGGATAGTCGAACCTCGGATTCAGGAGGAACAGTGTGGTTTTCGTCCTGGTCGTGGAACTGTGGACCAGCTCTATACTCTCGGCAGGGTCCTTGAGGGTGCATGGGAGTTTGCCCAACCATGTGCTTTGTGGACCTGGAGAAGGCATTCGACCGTGTCCCTCGGGAAGTCCTGTGGAGAGTCCTCAGAGAGTATGGGGTATCGGACTGTCTGGTTGTGGCGGTACGCTCCCTGTACGATCAGTGTCAGAGCTTGGTCCGTATTGCCGGCAGTAAGTCGGACACGTTTCCAATGAGGGTAGGACTCCGCCAAGGCTGCCCTTTGTCACCGATTCTGTTCATAACTTTTATGGACAACATTTCTAGGCGCAGTCAAGGCGTTGAGGGGATCCGGTTTGGTGGCTGCAGGATTAGGTCTCTGCTTTTTGCAGATGATGTGGTCCTGATGGCTTCATCTGGCCAGGATCTTCAGCTCTCACTGGATCGGTTCGCAGCCGAGTGTGAAGCGACTGGGATGAGAATCAGCACCTCCAAGTCCGAGTCCATGGTTCTCGCCCGGAAAAGGGTGAAATGCCATCTCCGGGTTGGGGAGGAGACCCTGCCCTTAGTGAAGGAGTTCAAGTACCTAGGAGTCTTGTTCACGAGTGAGGGAAGAGTGGATCGTGAGATCGACAGGGGGATCGGTGTGGCGTCTTCAGTAATGTGGACGCTGTATCGGTCCGTTGTGGTGAAGAAGGAGCTGAGCCGGAAGGCAAAGCTCTCAATTTACTGGCCGATCTACGTTCCTATCCTCACCTATGGTCATGAGCTTTGGGTTATGACCGAAAGGACAAGATCACGGGTACAAGCGGCCGAAATGAGTTTCCTCCGCCGGGTGGCGGGGCTCTCCCTTAGAGATAGGGTGAGAAGCTCTGCCATCCGGGGGGAGCTCAAAGTAAAGCCGCTGCTCTTCCACATAGAGAGGAGCCAGATGAGGTGGTTCGGGCATCTGGACAGGATGCCACCCGAACGCCTCCCTAAGGAGGTGTTTAGGGCACGTCCAACCGGTAGGAGGCCACGGGGAAGACCCAGGAAACGTTGGGAAGACTATGTCTCCCGGCTGGCCTGGGAACGCCTCGGGATCCCCCGGGAGGAGCTGGACGAAGTGGCTGGGGAGAGGAAAGTCTGGGCTTCCCTGCTTAGGCTGCTGGCCTCGCGACCCAACCTCGGATAAGCGGAAGAAGATGGATGGATGGATATTATAATGATTAAAGACATGCACCTGGGGATGGGTTGATTGGCAACACTAAATGGTCCCTAGTGTGTGAATGTGAGTGTGAATGTTGTCTGTCTATCTGTGTTGGCCCTGTGATGAGGTGGCGACTTGTCCAGGGTGTACTCCGCCTACCGCCCGAATGCAGCT